>NC_083097.1:74619612-74918255 GCF_949774975.1 Lagenorhynchus albirostris
AAACTGCCAAATTATTAATGATCTGGAGAGACTATTTGCACTTTCTCATTTAGAAGTTGTTCCGACTTTAATTAAATATCTTCATGCAGCAGTGAAGCACTCTCTCTAGTTCTCTGATTTGTGCATGTTGATTAATAGGAGGAATACCCAGAGAGTTCAGATGTGCCCTTTCACAGAAGTGACTAAAATGGCTCCAAAGTGAAACAAGTATGGTGATGGGGTCAGGCCTTGGGAGATGGGGTTAGTGCTGGAAAATGTGGAGAAGAAGAGGACACTGTATTGCCTCCTTCACTAGCAAGTTATTATCTGAAGTTGCTCACAAAAAGTACTCTGAAATATAAGCCAACAAAGTTCAGGATGTATTTTTTTCTTCCCATCACTGTTGACCACATTTCAATGCCTAGAGTTGTTAATGTTATAGAACTAGATATTCTTAATCACTTATATTATTTTCCAAAAATATGTGTCAGCCATTTCAGAAAATGTAAAACTCAGACTGTTGGCAGATTTCTAGACAATATTTTAAAGTATATTTCCTTCCTGATTTTTCCAGAAATGAAGTTCTCTTGAATATTACTTTTCTTCTCCTATTCATTGAAGTATTGAAATATTAAAACTTGCTTCTTGCAAGTGTATATTATAGACTTTTTAAAGGAAGACAGTAATTTGATTAAGCTGCATTGCTGAAATTAATTTGAAGCTAGGAAAAATTATAAAACATTTTTGCTACAGCAATTTTGGGGAATTGTATGTAGCCCTTGACAAGTTTTCAAACTGAACAGAAATATCCGCCTTGTTAGAGAATTTTTAAATGTCCTGGCTAAGTTTTCTTTAATTATTTTGCCCCTTCTGTCAGCTGTGTTATTGCCCTACTGGTTTAAAGGTTAAACAAAGTACTAGATCTGTCAAAGTGAGTGAAACCAACTGGTGAGGAGCCATCAAAAGGTAATCAGGGCTAATAGGTACATAATGGCTATCAGGGTCCTGTTTGCACTCAGATACATCACCACAGACAGAACACAGCTTTCACTCACTGAGGTCCTTGTTAAAGAAAACATGGAGCAGTCCAGACATTCTGTGGTTAAAACCAAGTGAGCAGGCAGATCTCACTCCCTTACCCCACCCTCAGGATAAAAAGCTGATGAAACTCAAGCTCTGAAAGCAATAGATTGAAATTTGCATTTGCATGGTGAAACTATCATTTCAGAACAGAATTTACAAACTGTGCCCTTACCCTGTGTTAATTTAAAAATTAATAGGATTCTCACAAAAGCCATAGGCTTAATTCAAAGATACCTGATAATCTAGTGTCTTTCACAGGCCCTTTTAAAGCAATATTTACACCAATACCTGATTTAAGCAAAATAAATCAGATAAAGGAAGCATAGATGAACGAATCTTATAGGGTACTTGGAGTCCAAAATTATTCTTCCTACATTTTTTTTTTGGTGCTTTTGATACAGTTTCATAAATTACTGCTTTTCCTAACCAGCTAACAAAGTAAGCTCTAAGTCTTATTAGCTGTTCCCTAGAACAACATCTACATTATAACTGCTGGCTTTGTGTGATCTTACTGCTTCATCATTTTGACAATTATCTGTTGTGGCTTCAGTGCTTGCAAAGCTTAGTGTAAAAAATAATGCAGGGCATTAAAGCATTTACTTACTATGTGGTGAAACTAATTCTTAGTAGTTCTTGCAAGAGCTGCCAGGAAATAAAATCTAAGATACACATCAGAAACAATGGGCCGCTTATAGTAATAGTTGAATCTTTTGGAGGCCAGTGAGTAAGCTCCGAATAAAGGTTTATTTTTCGATTATATGTATCCATGCATCTTGGAGTTTAACATAATCCTCATGAATAACACCACCACCACATGTATCTTCACTTAAATTAAGTAAGGTCTGGGGACTTCCCTGGCAGTCCAGTGGTTAAGACTCTGCGCTTCCAATGCAAGGGGGCATGGGTTCAATCCCTAGTGGGGGAACTAAGATCCCACATGCTGCACAGTGCAGCCAAAAATAAAAAGTAAATAAAATAAATTAAAATAAATTAAGTAAGGTTTGTACGGACTGTTTCAGAATTGAGTTCAGAGTTTGCAGAACTAGGGAAACGGCAGCACAGTGCTTCTCAGCACAGAAAGCTTTGAGAGACAATCATTTGAGTTCTCCCATTGGGTTGCTAATGCCAGGAAACTGTTCAAGTAAAATGATCTAAACAAATCAGAAGTCAATACAAGTAAAAAGAGGAGAAATACCTAATAGCACCAACTCTTACCCATCCCACCCCACCACGTTTTAGGGATTTCAGAAAAACAAATGTGAGTTAAAGCTATGGTAGCTTTGTCAGCCCATGTCCTTAGCCTCAGATCACTCTCCAAGTTAACAGACTTCCAAGAGTCATGTTTTCATAGACATTACTATTACTATAAATGACATTATATCATTACTAATATAACTTGTGTTATATTTTATAATGGAATCGAAACCCTAAGGTTCCCTCTTACCAGTTAAGCAGAACCTTTTTTAATGCATTTTGTTCTGCTGTGTTTCCAAGAAACTTCCACTTTGTTTGAAACCTGATTTAAATTAGCCCTTCCAAGCATTCTCACAAGGAGGTCAAGATCTTAATCTCAGAAAGTTTGGGGATTTTTCTTGTAGAGTCATTGACAAATTCTCCTTCATCAGATCAAAACCCCCAGTGACAGGTTCACTCTTCGATTCTGTGCTTAACTTATACAATATAAATTTCTTAGATCTGATTAGAATTTACCACACACACACACATCATGGGTCAGCATTACAGGCAAGTTTAAATAATATTCCCTTGCAAAAAATAAATCTACTTCAGATCTTCCCCAAACTACAGGAAAACCTAGATTGAAACAAGACTGTTAATTATGGTTATCTTATTAATTTATATTGACCAAATACAGGGGTTTTTTTTCTCCTTTCTGCATTAGCATGTGTGGGTGTACACACCTATGAAGGATAGTTCTAATATTTAAGAAGAGTAAAAATTAATCTATAAGATGGGATAGAAAAGGGATGAAACATGCATCTACCACACCAAAATATTCACGCAAGAGGCTATTCTGGTACATTAAATCCCCACTCACTTTATAGGGTTATATCTGTGATCTTTTGAGAGCTAATGATGATATTCAAATATAAGTTCCTGGTGGAATCCGTCACTCATTTTCATTTTGGCATGAATTAGTTTATTAGTTGCATGGTTCTAGGGAAATGGAATCAAGACAAGTATGTTACGGAAAGGTCAAGAGAAAGATTTTTCCTAAGAATTGTGGGCTTAGGTACACTACCTCACTGGAGAGAGGGCATAGGAGCTCAGCACATAGGTGCAAATTGATTCTAGATTGGAAAAAGGAGTCCATAGTAAAATGAGGCAATGATTCACTAAGAACAAATTTGTCCACCTCATATTTTATCCTATCATTATGTACAGTTTTTCTTCCCTCTTTCTCTTGCACATGTATCAATCTAGATATATACATATGTTAGTCAGACAATAATCCCATGAGTACTTTCATAATATTTTTATTTTCATGATTACTATTTGCAAATATCTTTCTTGATTATACCTGTTTAATAATTTATATGCAAACAGCAGTTACATTATATAGGCCAACATGTCTATTCTTCTCCTCAAATAATACACAACTTTATTCCTAGTTCTCTCTTCTTTTGGAAAGAAATCAGTTATTAATATATGTATGCCAGTACTTATTGACATGAATGCAAGTTTATAAAAGATGGTAAGTTAGACGAGGGATATATCCTGATTTAATACAATTAAATACAATTACTGATACTCAGGAAACACTGTTGACTAGTGATTTTTTTCTTAAATCACATCTCAGATACTTATAAATATTAAATTCTTTATTATGAAAAGCCACCTATTAGACCATTTCATGGGTTTACTTTATTAATGTGCCATTAATATTACTAAGCTATTAATGGCAGCCTACTTTCTTTTTTTTTTTTTTTTTTTTTTTTTTGGTACACGGGCCTCTCACTCTTGTGGCCTCTCCCGTTGCAGAGCACAGGCTCCGGACGCGCAGGCCCAACGGCCATGGCTCACGGGCCCAGCCGCTCCGCGGCATGTGGGATCTTCCCGGACCGGGGCACGAACCCGTGTTTCCTGCATCGGCAGGCGGACCCTCAACCACTGCGCCACCAGGGAAGCCCGGCAGCCTACTTTCAATAACAATTTTTTTATTCTGAAATGTTTGAAATCACTTTGAAGCTTTAATCTTCTCAACAGTTCTTTACTATTTCTCCTAAAGGATTTCAACACATTAAAAACCCTGACTTCTGAAACACAGAGGTGGTGGGGAGACAATGATCTCATGTTAAACATGAGGTGGTTTTCCTTAGTGACAACTGCAATGAAAGCATGTGTATCACAATATTTTCACTGAATCCCACCCACTCCACCACTCTGTGGTGTTTCAGAAAACAGGAAGACACTGACAATATAATTTTATTACCCACTCGGGCAACATTGTATGTCATGAAACTCATTGAGAATAACTGGTAATGTCTTCTCTTTTTGCTGAGTGTAAGTTCTGGAGAAGAAGGAGGAACAAAATGAGTGTGTTGACTGTAAAAGCAGCCCAATATGTTTCACAGATAAGTCTCTCCAGAATATGGGTCAGTTTATAACAGTTAAATAACATCAAAAGATCTGAGGCTTAAGTACAGAGTACCCAGAGCAAAAGAGATAGTTATAAATAGAACCATTTCTATATATCAAACATAAAAAAGCAGGGGTGGGGGGAGATTTTATAGAACAAGGAAAAGTGAAAAGAGTTCTATTGGTTTATTTTGAAATGGCCCTTTCCCTGTCCTTTCAGTATAATGTTCTTATTGGCATTACCCCTGGATTGGCATGGGAAAATCTGTTGTTGTCCCCGGGGGGAAAAAATTTGTCACCTGTAAGCCATTAGGCGTGGGATGAAAATCAAGCCTGGAAACTGCCAGTGGTTCTCCATTTAATTTTAAATGAGACGGGAACAAGTGAGAGGCAGAGAGTGACTCAATGAATCCAAGACCCAAAAAAGAACCTTTGGGACTCCACGCATTTAATCAGCACCACCGTGTTGCTTGAGCTGACACCTGCAGAATGTGTTGCTTTGTCATGTGTTCCCTTGTAGAATAAATGGAACTTCTGGAAGTGAATCTACAGGGATTGGAACTATAAAACCATAGTTAATATTAATATTTAATCAGCAAAAGTACAATTATATCATCTCTTCACAAGATGAGAATATTCCTGTATTTAGAAAAATATCCCAATTGGCCATCTCCAATCGTTTGAGTTAAAACTCAAAATCAAAGGTTTCCACAATTTTTTTCAGCATATTGGAATGGTAGGGGGAGGTAGAGTCTAATGGTGGGATTTTGATAGCTTCTGGAATGCTGAGTTTCTATGTGTGATAATTGCCCTGTCATCAAATGTAATTGCTCATGACTTGAAAAACAGTAAAAAGACTATTGTATAAAGCATTCATATAGAAATTTAAAAGTCAGAGCAAAGAGCAATTTTATAGCTTCTCCTGCGTCAAGCACTTCAACTATTGTATTTGCACTTTAATTCTACCTCAGTTGCACTTAGAAATTATGAAATGGGCTTCCAGCCATCCTTATTATCTAGCATGGGGTCTCAGAAGTGTCCCAACAAAATGGATTTTAAAGTCCACTAAGTGCATTGCAGGAAATTGATCCAAATTAAATGTCTCTTATTATGCAGTGACCAGTGTGTATCGCTCTTAAATTTGTTAATAAAGATTTTAGAAATATTTATAAATATTCTGGTATTTTGGGGCCTCATTTACAGAGAAATCCTTCCAAGATTTGTTCCATGTTGGTAATACAAAACACATTTAGAAAAACTAATGTCCTCATTCAAAGTAAAATATCTGACATTCAGTAAAATCTCACCGTTCAGTAAAATATCCAACATTCAGCAGTGTCTTAAGTAGAGCTGACAGCTACAAACCATGTTTCTTCCTCTTATTTCTCAAATTCCTTTCCAAGCAAACACTATAGTCTTCATCTCTCCCCTATCTCCGGAACGTTTCTCCATTAATTACCCACTTATTTGTCAGTATCTTCTTCCTCTCCACTGGTTCACTCCCCAACAATTGTAAATAAAAACCAGTTTCTTTCGTTAACAGAAAATAACAAATATTTGTACACAAAAGTGTATAGCAGCACTATTCACAATAGCCAAAGGAAGAAACAACTCACATGTCCATCAACTGATAAATGGATAAACAAAATGCAGGATATCCATAAAATGGAATACTCTTCAGCCCTAAAAAGGAACAGAGTGCTGATATACACTACATATGATAAACCTCCAAAACATTCTACTAAGTGAAAGAAGTCAGAAACATACTGTATGACTCCATTTAAACATATTATCCAGAATAGGTAAGTCCATAAAGACAGAAAGAAAAGTGCTATCAGGGCCTGGGGAAGAGGGGAACGGGGAAAATGGGAACAGTCACTGATGTTAATTATTCATTTTGTCCTACTTATCAAATCCCTAAGAACACCTATTGTATCTTTAGTGCACTAGAGTCCCTTCAAAGTGGGGACTATGTCTGTCTTGTTCACTCATTCATGACCCAGTATCTAGGATAGTTCGTAGAAAATAGGTACTTAATATTGATTGAATTAAAGTTTATTAGAAATTTCTTTTTTTACTTTCCTGCAGCATTTGACATTATTGAGCACTCTCTCCCTTCTTGACTTCTATGCCACCACCAATCTGGATTCTGCCTCACCCAGCACTGTCTCCTTTTTCCTTTCCCTGCACCCCAAACCTTGACGTCCCGGGATTCCATCCTCCCTATGTTCTTATCTGATTTTATTCCACGTGCTCACCCAAAGCAATCTCGTCTACCTTCCCACTTTCACCTACTATTGATCAATCTCAGTTTTTTTTCACTTATCACCTCAATAAATTTTATTCATCTTTCAGGTCTCAGGTCAGTTGGAGCTTCCTCTGGAAATCCGACTCTGAGGTCCTTCCCATCAGCCTTGAAAGAAAAGATTAGGTGTCATTTTCTTGGTTTGTTTTCTCTTTATGTCACTGTATACGCACACTTCTGTGGACTTACCACATTGAAAGGCATTTTATTCCTTACTGTCTTTCTCTCCACCTAAGCTTCATAAATGAGAACGAGGATTATATCTTGCTCGCTACTATACCTCCAGTGCCTAACACATAATGAAAAAACTGGTTAACAGATGAATTTATGTGTAGCTCTAAGCTCTCTTTCAAGAACTCGTATGGAATACTTATAACTGCTTATTGGGTCACCTCTGGGTGACCTACAGATACTCCAAACTTGGAGATGAACTTATTGTCCCCACTCACACCCCTGCCAAACTTTCTAAATTCCTATCACAATACACCGCCATCCCCCAGGTTAACTAACCTAGGTATTTGAGAATTACCTTGGCGTTTCTTCTCCTTCACTCCCCATACTCAGACTCTAGATCCTGTTATTCTGGCTCTTTTTTAATATTCATTCCCTATTCCCAATTGCTCTGCCACTACATCAGCTCTGATTCTCATCCACTATGTCTCTCCTGGATTATGACAAAAACCCTTGAAATTTGTCCTCCTTCACCCAGTGTTCACCCCTCCCAACCTAGCCTCCTCACTGGCACCGGAGTTGTCTTTCTGAACAGATCACATTTTGTCACAGCTTAAAAATCTTCAGTTCCTCCTCATCACCTACACGATAAAGAAGAAACACCTTCACATAACTTAGAATCTGCCATAAGACCTGGTTGTTCTAGCTGTATCTCCCATCTCTTTCCATCAACATACCTTACCCTCCAGTCCATACTGAACTAGTCTTTGCTTACAAAACCTACAAAACCCTTTTATGCCTCGACATCTGCACATGTTCTTACAAAATTTTTGCTCATCTTTCAAGACCCAACACAAAGACCCTAATCTCTCTGAGGCATTCCCCGGCCTTTCCAGAAAGAGTTCCTCCCTCTTTGTTCACTCATAGAGCGCCATCACAATGTATTCTAATTATCACTTTGCACTGATCACATTATAATTATTTCTTTCTAAGGCTTTCTCCCCAGCCTCTAAAAGCCAGCTCATTTTGTACAAGCCTTCTTGGCTTCTATTGCAGTGCTGGATATAGACTAGATGCTCAATGAGTGTTTGATGAATGAATGAGTGTATGTGTGTATACATACATGTATTTATTTACATATATACATACATATAATACATTGAATATGAAAGTAAATTTGATTATATTTGATTTAAAGTATATTTGTAATTTAATACATCTGTGAATTTGTAAGTAAATGTTACACATTCTGAAATAGTTATTAAAGAATTCACACTATGGACAGATGGTAAAGAATAACTGAGAATCCTGAAGGATACATATGTGCTCACACACCCTCCTTCATTCTCTCTGCCTCGCTTATGCCTTCCTGGCCCTACCAAGCCTGTCACTTTTCATCTTCCCACCCTGCCAATTCCCGTGATCAGAGAAGACAAACTGAAAAGGGTGCCATTGGAGAGGGTAAGGGGTACAGAAGGTCCATGAAGTCTTAGAGGCTTGGAAAGTGTACTGTTCTATATTTTCTAAAAAAGCAAATGCTAGGAAAAGCACCCCTATTAACCAATCCTGACAGCTAATGAATTTCCAAATGTTCATCTATCAGGTCAAGTCATAGATTGAGACATGCAGCAAATTTCACAAGGAAAAAACAAGCACTCCATATTTCCCATCTTATCTCTGCCTGCTTCGACTTAGAGTACATGTTTGTTTTTCCCTTTAGCACCTTTAGAAAGAGCTTTTGTTTGTTGTCTGTTTGTTTTTCTACCTGTGACACTTTATTGCTCACAGAATAGTTGTTAATGATCAGAATATAAAGTCATATGCGTTTATAAGGTTTCAGTATCACTCCAAATAATCTGAATTTAAAGAGAGTCCTCTTTGTTTTTCAAATAATGAATACTATGACAGCTATTATAGGTGATAAAAACATCCAAGGAAAAATCTAATGTTATGAGGGAATAAGGTTTGGGGCTACATAAAACACACTAGGAAAAAAAAAAACTGCTAATTAGAGAATCTTATCAATGGTTTTAAATCTGTAATTGAGATACCAAAAAATCTAAAATCATCTAGATTCGAAAATCCAAAAGTTATCTTGAGAGATGAAAACCAGGCTAAAACAATTAAATTATCAGATGTTTATGAAAACAGTTCATCACCAATTAATTCATTTGTTATTAATGCACTATATCCATAGTGGAAAAGCCCATCTGTTTAATAATTTAGATCAGAAAGAAACACTAAGATTTAGAAGAAAAGTATAAATATCCAAATAATTGTCTTGGGAAGCAATTTAGAAAAGTAAGGCTTAGTTACTTTTATTGCTATTAAGCTTTCAATTCATTCTTAATTACTGTCAACAAAAATTAATGAATGTCTTCTCATTTTTTTTTTTATGCTTAAATAACAACAGCACCAATCAACAACAACAAACACAAATAATCATGGCACTCTGGTCTCCCAAACCTGATATTACCCTGGAGGGGTCATTTCAAATCTGTGGATAGTACTATAGATCAAGGTGGCATAACTACTAAATAAGTTCCACAAATGAGGCTATTGAAACAAATAATAAAAGCAATAAAATTAGATTTATTTCTGAGCAGAGAGAACTGAAAGAGAGAATGAAAAGCAGGAAGGAGATGCTATGAAACTGAATTTCAGATAAACCTATTATAGATGAGGGGGACTTGTTGCCATGTGATCTTTCCTCATACCCCATGTCCTTAACTTCTATTACTGTGAACACTCCATTTCTTTAAAATAGTGTCACACCATTTTTTTTTCAAGATTAATATATAAGAGAGTAAAAGATTGCTCCTGGGCTAGGACCCTGTAAGCTAAGTTTCAGCCTGGAGCACATTTTTATAGCTGAGTTATAAACCTTTGAAAATAGGTGTTTAGAATGGAAATGTTAAGAGACCCCTAACTGTAGTGGCACAAATAGTCCTGGCATCATTCATCTAGAAAAGGTATATAGGCAGCTATAGTATTAAAGCTTACACTTCAGATAAAGGAGCCTGAACGTGGTCAGGTTGTATTCTACCAGGGATTTAATCGCCCTTCAGAAAAAAGTTATGGTGATGGGCGGCAGGGGGTGGAAGTGGGTCAGGGAATAGAGGGAAAGAAAGGTTGATATGTTATTCGGATGTTATTCTTATCCTGAGGTGTCATGGAAATCTCTTATGACAAACGGAGCTAACTAAAACTGCCAGCAACAAATAATGACGGGAATTATTACATTGTAATGAATCTCTATTGCTCTTAAATCATTCAATGCTATTCAATATATTGCTTAAATAAAGTTATGTTGCCCTTATAAAAAAAGCATTTTTTGATCCAGAACACATTATGTCCATATACCTGTAGAAGAAAACAAATTTCATTTGTACAGTAGTTGAAATAAAATAATGGAGCAGTTAGAATCTTCTAGATTGTCTACCTTTCTCTGTTTCCTGTTTGGAAATGAATTTTTATGTTCTTAAAGGTAGCAGTTCCACGATAAGTTTTGCCTCGTTTACATCGTGTCTTTTAATATTTGGGCTATATTTCACAGCATACCTTCTTGTTTCCAAATATATCTTTCTTCTGATATAATTTATCTCTTCCCTGAAGTTTCCATGGATTCTCAGAAGCCATAATTCTTTGACATAACTTTTTTCTGGGCAGATAATGTAATAATACGGTTCATAACAAGATAAATCTATGCACAATATCTGAGAACATGACTACTCAGTAAACTTAAGTGTGAAAGTAGTGTACGGTAGTGTAGCCAAAATCAGCAATTAGGATTCAAATATTCAAATGAATAAATCATTTACTTCTAATAGCCATTACTTGCCCAGAGGAAGAAGAAGTAGAGAGGAGGAGCAGAAGAATTCATCTGACTTAATGGACAGATTATTTCAGATAAACAGATACAGAGAAGGCTCTCAAATTACAACTCAAGGAGCTGGAGACTCAAACCCAAAGAGAAGGCTCTTAACTTCTTGTAGTTGTTACTGACACTGTAACAAGTTAGTGGAACTGGTAGGTCCACTGAATCTAGGTACATTAATCCTCTGATTCAATTCAGAAAATTTGTTTGCAAATTCCTATTTTTAAAAAAGATGTAGAAAATTCTAATTATGTGATTCCTGGTAACTATTCAAACGGAGGTTTTACAGTATGCTCTCAGATTAGAGGAAAAAAACATCAATCATGTTCTTCAGATATTGGATACTAATCTTTCAAGTGCACACTCAAGGCCGATTGGCAAACTCCACAAACTTCATGTGTGAAAATACAGTAAATCCTTATCTAAATATCACATGTACATACAATACATCAATATTTCCAAAACTAACTTTTCAAGCTCCTTGAAAAATAAATTTTAAAAGCTTATTGCCTGACAGTGTCTATAAATGAAACAACATTTAGATGGGATTTTTTTCTCAAATTTTTCTACCCTTTGCTGTTATATTACAGAGTTACAAAAATTCAAAATAATTCAATTAATATGTGTTAATTAATTATGCTATTGAGTTAATATGCATTTTAAATAAAGACCTATGATTCAGACATCTAAACTTCCTGAAGAGAAGATACAGCATTCGTGTTCACTGTTCTTGTCCCTGTCTCACTGCATGATTCAAAACTGTCTTCATGGGGCTTCCCTGCAGGCGCAGTGGTTGAGAGTCCGCCTGCCGATGCAGAGGACGCGGGTTCGTGCCCTGGTCCGGGAGGACCCCACATGCCGCGGAGCAGCTGGGCCCGTGAGCCATGGCCGCTGAGCCTGCGCGTCCGGAGCCTGTGCTCCGCAACGGGAGAGGCCACACAGTGAGAGGCCCGCGATCCGAAAAAAAAAAAAAAAAAAAAAAAATCTCCCAGCTATTCACCTCTAAAATACATGTATTCATCTTCTTCAGGATTCCATATTTATCCTTTCCAGGTGTCTCAAATAGTTAAAAATAAGCAAAATAAACATTTTAAAGAAATGTCTCAATTCCTCAGTAATTTAAAATGCTGTGGATTTTAAGAATGCAAAAGTACTGCTAAAAGATTCCTTTTGGGTCACATAACCATTCTATGGCTCTATTTGTGGCTTTTAATATTTAATAATGTTGCTTCAGGAATTCATTCCTAATCAGGAAATGTGTCATTTGCCCTTGAGCATGGTCTATGGAGTCTGAGAATAGTGCCAGGCACATTCCATAGGTCATGTAAGACAGCCACCTTGTGACTAGCTGCTATAAATAAGGGCTCTGGGGTCAAACCTGTCTGTTCTTTGAAGAGGTTGGGAGGTTTCACCCTAAAAGCAACACCAGCCCTCAGTCTGGAAACCAGGTCCCCAAGGAGACCCTGGGCAAGCACTTTCAAAGAGCTCAGAGTGAGAGAAGAGGCACAGCAAATGTCAACTTACATAAACCCATATGGGAAGAGATAAGAAAATAGTGCCCTTTTTGCAAGGGCAGAAATCTAACTTTCTTAGGAAAAAAAATGTGCAAAAATGAGGGCACACTCAAAAATGTAAAGACGTGAGCAAGGCTAGTAATCAATTCAGGTGTTGGTCCTCATTATGGGTAGACAAAGAGTTTGGATTAAATAAGTTGCTAAAAGAAGAGACCCAAGTTTGCCTTTATCACTGACAGGGGTTGTTTGGAGAGGCTATGGGCTTTTTATACAATGAGGTCAGTAGGAATATTCAGTCCTATCAAAGAAGGTGCAGTGAATAAATAGATTCATTATAAAGAATTACTACAATGTCACTGATATTTATAGGAAAATATACAACCAAGGAAAATGCATAATTCTATAGCCCAAAGGATTATGAAACGTAAATTGCCCCCAAAGGTTAATCTTTTGATGTCTGCCCCTGACCAATTCTCTCTTGAATTCCTAAGGCTCAGGACATTATCTCCAGGGTCCTTCTCCTAGACCAGTCCATCATTTCCATTTCATTGAGCTAATAAAATCATTGTCTCCATTACCTCTTCCATTATCTGCCATTCTCATGTCTTATTCATGTTTTACACTTAAGCCTTTATATCTCTTTCCCCAGAATCCTAAAACCAAAGTTTTCCAGGCCAATTGTACACACAGAGACTGGACAAGATAATTTAGATTGTACCATAGTCTTCTATGCCGTGGTCCTTAAATATCTTGCATTAGAAAATATGTTTTAACCTACAAAAGGTTTATATATACTTGAATGGCTGATTTCACATGACAACCCTGAGAAAGGTATAATGTACTACATATATAATATACACACACACATGCACTTGTATGTATGCATGTGCGTACATGTGTAACCATATATGCACATACATACACATGTATGTGAATCAGTAAAACTTTTATTGTCTATTTTAAATGGTACTGTATTAATCACAATAGCATACGATTTATTACTTTCATTTATAAATGAGATTTTGGTATATATGTATTTGAGCCACTTGTAATAACTCCATCTCCAACATCACTGCTTAAGAACACACAGCCTACAGTAACAGAGATCTTCTGCACTAACCACTTGGGACCTGCCTGCATGTGGTGAGTCCAGTCCAAAAAATCTGATCTAAACCAGTACCTCCATCCAACAGAAGTGCTTACCATGGCGCTTTAACAAAATAACTGGGCACTGGCTGAATCTGAGTTTCACCCTTCCCAAGGGTAATGCTCTCACTGTCATCTCAGCCAACATGCCACCTCTCAATCGCAGTGTCCACTCACCTATGCACCATTACACTGACCTTTCTTTTCAGACACTGAAATTTATTTGATAATGGGTCCTGATTCCTCCTGGTTCTATTATGGGAGAAAATTAAAAGGTCATTATAGAGTATTCTTACAGGATGAATGCTAATACCAAGAAGATTAGGCATCAAACCAGGTGGGGCAGGGAAAACAGTCCTTTCAGTGGATCTCAGACTGTGCCAGTGAGTAGTTCTCCACACAAGCAAGTTTAAAAAGCTCTTTAGGAGAAGATGTTGCTCAAAATTAGGCAGATTTGAATACCAAGAGAGGTATAAATAGACCTCAATCCTTATCCAAGCGTCCACTGACTTGAATTTATACCCATTGTAGGAAAGAGTCCCTTCCACTGAATGAGGTGGTGCTATAAAAAGAGTTCCCACACTCTAGGAACGCAATGATCCTCATGTTTGAGTCAAGAACAAGAAATTTGTTTGTTTTAGAGTGCTCAGAATAAGATACCATGTAGCAGCGGATTCACCCATCCTATGGTTTTACAGCTAGTGTTCCAATATAACTGCAAAGACTTCTCCTGGGAGTACGTTTGAGTAGGGTCAATTTTATTAGTTTTCCCAGGATCATCTTGAGTTATACCTATTAACTTGAAGTAATAATTAATACTCCCTTTCATACTCAAAAGTATCCTGGGTTTGGAAGATAAATTACATATCTACTCTAATTATAAGATATCCTCAAGTGTTAAGTACTCCAAAACATGATATGGGATCACAACATGTGCATTTTAATTCAGATGTCCTTGTCTGATGATGGCAGTCCTCTGAGAGTCTAAAATACAGATTCTTGGGCCCCATTCTATATCTCCTAGGGAGAATCTTGGAAATGTCTGTGCTTAATAGGTGCTGCAACTGATTCTTCTGACAAGAAAGTTCAATCATTGCCACCCTCGAAAATTCTAGTGTTGTCTCATATGCTATACTTAACTACATCACTATTCTGTACACTTCCTCTTTCTCCTTTGCCTTAGGAAGATTTCCACTTCCTAAACTTTCCAAGCTCAATTTTTAATCTAGAGTGCTTCTGCATCTAATTTGTGCTATTCCACCCTCACAGGGACCCTCCCATCTAGAGACCGCTTTCCAGTGGTATGCTGGAGCTCACTGTTACCAGCACTTGACAGCCAGGTGTGTACATCTCTTCCCAACTCAGCGATGTCACATAGAGAGCTTGAAATCAGCCATGGTGAAAGTATTTGCACCATTCAGCAAACGCTACAAATAAAGCGTTCTCCCACCTCACCCCCACGATGCCAGAGCAGCTTGTTAAACATTAACCAGCACATCACCCAGTAAACATTTACACCTAATTATTCTACTACCCCTTTAGACAAA
Source organism: Lagenorhynchus albirostris (assembly GCF_949774975.1). Classification (NCBI taxonomy): domain Eukaryota; kingdom Metazoa; phylum Chordata; class Mammalia; order Artiodactyla; family Delphinidae; genus Lagenorhynchus; species Lagenorhynchus albirostris. The sequence goes on from NC_083097.1 coordinate 74,634,832, forward strand.
GCAAACAAAACAGCAAATATTTCCTATACAGAGCCAGTCTTAGTTATGCAGGACAAAGCCAGAGAAAACATTCCACATTAGAATAATACCACAATTGTGGTTTATCTCCTATGATATTTTATTAGGAAAGTTTTCATTTTCTAAACATCAAAAAACTTGTTTAAACTGTAGAAATTTGACTGCATGTTCAAACTCGTGAAATTCAGGCTTTTGTTCAAATTTAGAAACTAACAGATCATTTTTATTACAAAGTGGTGTATTTATATCAATATAAAATTGACACATGCTCATTACAGAAACATCACATTTTTAAGAATTTCTCTTAGCTCCATGTACCCAGAGATATCTATTACTAACCCTTTGTTTCGTCAGTTACATTTTTCCCTGAAAATTTTGTTATAAGCCTCATTCCACATAAGTACACTTTTACACAAACATATAAGAGATATATAATGTGCTGTTGTGTGGATACAATTTGATTTGTATGATAGTCTGATTTTTATCCCTTTTTGTTTAAAATGTGGGTAGTGTACCAATTTGTGTAATTAGAATAGCACTACTATGAGCACTATTAAAGATATTTTTGCATGCATCTTTAATTACATTAGAATAAATTTATTAAGGGAGAATTGCTCTGTTAAGGTATAGCTATTTTAACACCTTTGGTAGATACCATTAAATTGTCCTTCCAGAAAAGTGGTGACTTAGGTCACCAGTAATATATGAGAGTACTCATCTTCTAGCACTGTTAAGAATATATTTATTAAAATAGATATTCATATATATAAATATTATATATTATACAGTTGTCACTACAAACTCCTGCTTTTTGGGTCTTTCCTGTAATTTGCAGTTCGGATTTCTTCAATGAAATGATCAAGTCATTAAGAAAATAAAGATGTTGAGCTTTCAAGAAAGATTCATTAAAGTGGCTTTGGATTAAATCTGACCTCGTAATTCTAAACTTGAACCACAAACCAAAGCAAATACAGAATTTTCTCACTTATGGTCAAAAGTTTTGGAGTACTTTTACTTTTTTAAGAACATATTCATCCAAAGGCTTCAGCCATAGGGTCATTTGCCATCATTAATATTGAGAGAGAGAGAGAGATAGAAATTCATTTTATTTTCTAAGATTAAAAAGACTTCAGCCAATAATCACTGTCTAGTAAAAGGGACAGGGTGTTTTTCCCAACCACACAAAACAACAGCAATCCATAAATTCTATAAAGACAGTTTAATAGGCACTTAAGCATAGTTAAGTTAATGTAAATATTTAAATCTTTTATATGCATAGTTGAGGTTCCCTCAGATTTCAACCCACTTCATTTTTTAAATAGCACATCATTATTTTGCCTAGTTGAAGAATTGTCATGTAAATATTGGTATTGTACTTCAAAGGAGAAAAAGGCTGTTGATTTTCAAATGAATATTCAAAGATTTCTGATATCTTTGATAGTTGTTCAAGTAGGTAAGCTCTGTGCTTAAGAACAATTTACTGGAATACGTCGGTGATTAAAAAGCTATCATAGGGCTTCCCTGGTGGCGCAGTGGTTGAGAGTCTGCCTGCTGATGCAGGGGACACGGGTTCGTGCCCCAGTCCGGGAAGATCCCCACATGCCGCGGAGCGGCTGGGCCCGTGAGCCATGGCCGCTGGGCCTGCGCGTCCAGAGCCTGTGCTCTGCAGCGGGAGAGGCCACGGCAGTGAGAGGCCCACATGCCGCAAAAAAAAAAAAAAAAAGCTATCATATGTTCTTATTGGGTGTTGCTCATTTAGACATGGAAGAATTAATACACTTCTCATATCCAATAATTCTTAAGATACAAGAGATAGTATAATCCTGCCTGTGAGGAAACATATCAATACATTCTGTGGAGAAAAAAAAAAATTCAAAATAAAAAAAAAACATGACTCAAAATTATATTCAGTTTTCATATGCATGTGTCAAATGTTTTCTTTTCTTCTTGTCCAACCATGACACTACTGGACCTCTTAGGTAGCTTAGGATGTTATGATTCTGAAAATAAAAGTGTGTTCTGCTCATTGAATTTAAGAATGTTCAAAAATGAACTCCTTCAGTTTATGAAATTATTCGTGCTGAAGGCAAGCCCTTTGTATTTCATGTCAGAGACCTGGTGGGAATTTTCAAATAGAAATAGTAAGAAGAAATGTCTCCTGATTATCACACATTTTCTTTTGAATGAAAACCCAATGTTTTGTTTACAAAAAGGAACGTCTCACATATCAAGAAGAAAGTCTGATCTTAAACAGAACCCAGTAATCGTTGTAGCAGACACAATTAGCAAACCGCGGAAAAGAGCCAGAAGAAAACATGAGATTTCTTCTCTCCCTCTCTATTTATGTCACATTCCTGACTATATCTAAATCCAAACAGACATGTTTTTCCATAAGTGTTAGTCTATGGAGAACTTAGTAGATAAAAGAGAGGATACAGCCTCAAAAACAATGAATTTTGACCTCGCTAAACATCCGTTAAATAGAAAACTGTAACAATAACTATTAAATTGAAAAAGCTGTCTTGGGCTTTAGGATCTGGTTCCTTTTAGGTTTATTTAGAACAAATTGCTTCTTCCTGTTTTTCCTTTTCATGGGAGCTTTTTTAACCACTAGATTTTTGTTTATGATTATATGAGAAGGAAGTTAGTTACAGGTAAATAAATAAATATGTAAATAAAAAGTAAACCCTAAAACACGAAATGAAACAGTTTATAATGAATGACTAAATTCATGAAATGGTTAGGCAAAATATCTTTGAATGCCCTGAATTCCTAAACATATGTCACTAATCATAGGCACAAATTAAATTTGAATTTCCATTTGTCTAGGTTCTCAAAAACTGATGATAACATAAAAGAAACAAGTTTTGAGCATGTAAAGGAATGATTAAACTGACAAAGTTTCTGTGCTAGAGGAAACTTACTGAAAACCTTCCATTCTAATTATTTACAGAACATGGAACTATGTGTTCTTTCTTTCCATTCTTTGTTTTTATCTGCATAAAGTAATCTGATTAAATGATATAACCAATCAGAAGAGATGGTTGATACACTCACATCCAAAAAGGGGTTGTTTCATAACTAAGGAGAGCAACTGAGGGAAGTCAGGGTCCAGCCAAGGTCCCAGATAATAAGAAAAACGGCCCTAATCACTGAACAAGGGTGATGAAGCCAGAAGAGAACCCAAAGATGACCTAAGATGAAGTGAGCACAGCTGTGGTCTAGTGAAAAGGGCATCGATGCCAGCATTAAAGTGATGTAGGAGCAGAGTCTGGTTCCATTTTACTTACTGTGCAAATTTTGAGCAGTTTATATAACATTGCTGAGTCTCCATTTCTCATCTAAAATGTGAATAATAATAGTACTAATTCTATAAGCTATTTCAAGAATTAAATGAGATGATGTTTGGAATGCTAGTAGCACTATGGCTAGAATAAATGTGAGCATTTATTATTATCATTAAACACCCAGACTATAGTAGCACACGTATTCAGAAAATCAGTCTAATTCATATGCTTTCTTGAACAGAAAATGTTAGAATTGGTTTTTGTGTTTTCATGATTATTTGCGACTTGTTTCTAATACTTTTGGCTCCAGCAGTTCTGGAAACTGTTTCAAGAAAGGGTGTGCTATGGCAAACAAAGGGAGACTGACAGGCATCAGTCCCTCACTGCCCCGCCCAACTTGGAGAGAGTTGATTCACAGACCTAGGGTATCCACAGAGTCCTAAAGGCTGGGAATCTGTAGAGGCGCTGCCCTGAAACAAGTTTCTGAGAGTCTCTTAAGCAGGCAGTCTTGTGAACAGACAGGCCATGGGGGACAGTGTAATGGAACAGACCTCAAAAGGCCCTCTGGCACAAGCATGCTTCCCCCATCACTGTCCTAGAGTATCAACTGATTATGCAACAAAGGGTGGTTGGGATGCTAGAACAGGTAACAATTCAGTTATTTATAATGCATGCCTCTGTTACCTGGAAGGGGCCCCCAAGAACAGATTAGCACAGATTAATTTGTCAGATTAACTCGTTGTCATTTGGGGCCCTCAGGAGAAGAAGCAGAATGGCAGGGAAAAGGGCGGGCGAGGCACCAAGAGAGAAGTAGGAAGATGCCTCCGAAAAGAGAGGAGAGGGGCAGCAATATCAAACTGGACTGGACCATGTTGCCACACTTGACTCTGAAAGGAAAGGACTGCTTTACAGAGATGCCAGAGAATTAAACTAGGTCCTTGACAACGTCCCAACCACTCAGTGAGAAAAAAAAATCATTGACTGATGGCAAAGAGCACCTCCTCCCTATGAACCAGCCTGAAAACACTCAAGAGAAAGTATTTTGCCTATATTACATCTACTACTTTTTAGTAATTATTAATATTATATAAGAAAATGAGATCTGTAAGTAAAGGATAATTTTACTCTGGAAAAACAAAAGAGAAAAAACTCCATACAGAAAAATGTCTCAGATGCATCGTTACAAAGCAAATACTGCAGTCTCCCCTTTGCCCTCTCTGGCATCGTTTTGGCCACTAACAATCAGCAAAATACTGGGTAGGAAGTAAGATGGCATGCTGTAACAGTCCAGAACATAGCCCATAGAGCTAATAATATCTTAATATTAAAAGAGCTACTCTAAAGTGTGTATGTTACCTAACTGAAACTTTATTCATTTATCAAAATGTGAATTTAAAATTTTGTAGATATTTTGCATCATCTAACTTGCATCATCTAATGGAGAACTTGGAAAGTTCTTATAGGTCCACGTACTATGATGCAAGTATAAAAAATGTGAAAACAATGCCCTCCTTGCTCTTAGTGAGTTTGCCACATGTATCAAAAGCAAACAGAAAATTAATATTTTGGAGCCCAATAATTGAAATTGGGGAAAGGATATCTGTTACATAAGATAAAACATATATTTGTCCATTTTTTATTCAAATACTTTTCTTTTTCATTTTTGTAAAATAATCTTGGGGATGCAGAACCATTTTCCCAGCAGGAAAAGATATCCGATATTCAGATCTGAACCAGTTGACTAGCTATGACGTGAGTCAAAAGTAATATTTGTGTCTCCCTAAATACTTGTGTATATATTTGTCATCACTAAGTGAGGCTTTGTCCATTTATCCAAAGCAAACTTCAGCAGAATCTGAAGAGTGAGTCAGAACATCTGTAGAAGCCAAAAAGGCCATTTGCTCTCTCAATCTTTTACACAGTGAATCCAAGCATAATCAAGGGACAGCAGTATCCTTCACTATTTCAATAAATAAACACATGTGAAGTGAAGGAAACACACATGCAAAAGAATCTAATCGCTAAAATTCTTTGCTACATTACATATTCAGCTTTGAGCACTAGTTTTAAAAGTACAGTTTAGACTTGGGAGACATTAGTTTTCAGGCCATCTAGTCAATTTCCTACAAATGTTGAATGGCTCATCATTAGAATAATTTTATAGGGCTTTTTGTTGAGTTGTTTTCAGTCTTCAGCTAAATGATTCACCAGTGGAGTCAGCAGTGAACGTTGTTATCATTGGTATAAAATCTTTCTGTTTTTCATTTGGGAGCATAATTCTGTTATTCTTATTCTCTCAGTTGTATTGCTAATGAGTACTAAAAATAACTGTTGTATAACCACAGTTATTCATCACTAAACTGAGAATTTAGAGATGTAATAAAAAAAAATTGACTAGAGAGTCAAGACATGAGACATACACAGGAAATGACATGGTTTTGTGGGTAACTTGCCCTGTTGTAACACATTCAACTTCTGTCGTTAGAACATTAAGTTCCTGCCCAGTTTATATGGGTAGTGTGAAACTTCTGCCAAAGTGAGTAATGTGGTCCTTTCTCACTGAAAAGATCAAGACCAATACCTTTCCCAAGTAGCGTTGAGTAGCAATGAACTTCGTCATCCTTGTGAACAGAGCTTGACAGACATTGTCAGATTCTCATTCCTGAGGTATCATTGTCATTCACTCTGCATTAACCCTGCTAGGAGCTACTGCTGGATTTAGCTTTCAAAGTCTCCTCATTATTTGACAAGTTAGAAGAGGTAGTGGAACTACTAGTAATTGGGGAACTACAACTCCATCCCAGCAAGTGACCTTGTCCCCAAACTAAGCTCTGGCTGGCCCCAGGTAGAACACCTTAATTGGCAGAGTAGTTATTATTGCAGCTCCTCAACAGGAGTATTCCAGGAAAGGAATGGGTGAGAAGAATTTCAGCACAATGCAGTGAGGATGAAATGCTGATAACTCCATCTGAGGCTGGCATATTGTGTGCAAGTGTCACTAGCTTTGGATTTATCTCTGTCACTTATTTTCCATCTCAAAGAAAAATTTGATTTAGAGCTTCAAAAATTCAAGTCCAAGTGAAAGAAAATTCAAAAAAAATTTAAGTAGGAGGTCAGGTTTTCTTCTGCCCTCCTATTTTAAAAATCTGACCCTTCAGCATAGAGTCAGATTGATGTTAAGCTGATATTCAAATAACTTTGGTAAAAACTTTTAATTAGTTTTTAAACTTTCCAGACCTCTATGCTCTTAAGTACTATCTGAAGCTAGAAACTACAAATACAGAGGCTCTTCCTTGATTCCTAATAGTTTGTTTTCATGATCAAGTGGATTAAATATTTTAGATCTCATTAGAAAGCTCTGAGACCTAAAAAGTTTGAATACTAATGAGAAGATTTTTATGAATACCTTCACCTTGGGATGCCTTGCCACAATTAAAAATAAACATGCCAAAGTTTGTCTAGCACTTCAATGAATGGAGTATCTCTTTAGTTACTTATATATGAAATATTCAAGTCCTATGGAATATTTTGAACTACTGCTCCAAGTCTGTTTGGTTTTCTAAAAACCAAAGTACAGTCAATTACATTTGTCTTTTGACATACCAATAAATGTGTATCTTAAACTCATTCCTAGGGTTTGAAATATTCCTCTGTAACTTAGTCACCAATGGCAAATGGCACAAAGCTCCTCTCCCTGCTATTAAGGAAGGGATGTGCGGTCTGTTCCATATACCTCATCACCACGCACAACCTACAGAAGTGTGGCGTCGCAACATCAACAAGATGTACACATTCACTGTTCCCCAGAATAACTCAATACAAGGCAGGAGGTGCTAGCTTTCTAAAATATTTCCACGTGCTTCCTAAAAACTAGATGATTTATATTTTTCTTTGTGATACTTAACTCACTGATCTAAGTAGAGTTTTAAATACATAGTAAATACTTAGTATATCGTCATAGTGCTTTCAAATTTATTTGCATTTTATACGTAAAAAAGGAAAATAAAACCAGAAATGAAGCCATCGTTATTACCCTCTGAATTTGTGTGTGTGTCCAAGCAGCCAATCAAAATAATTGAGACAAAGAATACAAGATGAAAAATAAACTTATCCTCAAATTAAAGTATAAGATTATTCAGATAAAGGTAGATGTGTAAGTCTAAGTTATCCAAATTCGCTAGATCATTTTGTAATCTTGGTTTTGCCACTGTCAAATAAATATGATCTACTTCATTTAAGTATAACAAATGAATATGAAAAACAAAAATTTCTGGTCTTGATTTAAAGCTACAAATGTTATATATTTGAAATCTAGTTCCAAATTTAACAGGATGTATTATTTAGTCTCTGATGGCTTATATGATTGGCTCTTATGAGTGAAAATTGTCATTGAATTCATGTTTCTCATTTCTTTTACATTAATAATGTAAATCCTGGGTTCTTCTGGGCACAGAGGAAAAACAACAGTCTTTAACATGCTCAAGAAACCTTCAACTCTAGGGATAGTAGATGCAATATTAACAGGCCGTAGGAACGCCAGGGCATCAAAGAAAAAGAGTGACCAACAGTCCCAATCTGCCAAGACTAAGAAAGTTTCCTGGGATGTAGCACTTTGAGTGCTTAGTGATAAAACCAGCAATATCCTCAGCAAACCAGAACAAGTTGATCACCAAAGGAAAGAGCACCTTAGTGAAATGCATATAGGTGTGTTTATCAAACCTTCCCCCAGCAAACTTGTAGCCAAGGCAAGACAGTCTCTCTTCAGCCTAGGGAAATAAAGGATGCAAGGGGAATTTTTTTATAGTGTTGGTCTTAAAAATGTAGAGATTGAGAGAATATGAAGTTTTTGTATTCTCTTCAGTGGCCTTTTATAAGCATTTTTAATGCATCTTCTGAACCCATGTTCTTTAACATTGCCAAGCTTTCATTAAAAGTACAAGCAATACTGTTGAGACAAGAGTTGTGCTCTATAAAGAAGTAGTAGAAAGCTAAATACAGTTGTACACATTCCATGCTTTTTGTCCCAATGAAATATGATGGTTAGCCACATTGTTTGTTTTAAAAGTCTCTAAAGATCCCATTTTCTTCCTCATGGCCATAAGCTAGGGAATTGTCTCAAGGACTCTAACACAATGGCGTGACCTGACCCCATAAAAAAGAACATATCAGGGTACCAGGTAACGGTTGAAAGATTAATAAGTAGGAAGGGTTTGGGCAGAACATCCAATAATTTCTTCTCTGTAGTTGTTCTAAAGCAGCTGATATACACAGCTCTGGCTCTGCTAAATTAAACATTTCAACCCAGCTTACTAGCACCACAATACACAGGTAGAAGTAATAAGTAATAATGAGTTTTGGGCCATTGAACACTGTGAGTTTTCCCAGTGTACTGCAATTATAGAAACATCTGTGCTAAATAAGTTCCTACTGAAAGCTAGGAGTGTTTAATAATCCTCACAATTTCTCATTATCAACCCTAATAGAAGGGAGCGTAAACTCTGCAAAAGTTTACCATCTTCAAAGAAAATTGCCAGGAACGTGATCATTTCTGGTACCACATTTCCCTGGATGATAAAAACACCAGAGACAATCTCCCTGGAAAAGAACATTAAACAGAAGGTTTAATGACATGTACCATAACACAAGGCAAATAATGCCACTTTCAACAGCCAGGCCATTTTGGCTGGAGTATCCCCTGTGCTGCCACCTGACAACCAGGAGATTGATGATGACGCTCAGCTTCCTCCACTGCCTCTGACAGGAGCGGGGTCGTCTAAAAATACACATAGCTTTCCTCAGACCTCTCCTAGCCACCAAAGCCCCAAATGAAACAGCTCCACGCCTGCTGATTGCTTCCCACAGGGCTCCTTCCAGAACAAGTGCAGGTTTCAGGGCCAGGGTCTGAATAACATTAACAACCACGAACGGCCAACTATTGCTATTGAGAGAAATGTCACTCCTCTGGAGAAATGTGAGTGACTTGGATGTGAGTATCAGTGGTTTAATAGGTGCCTGTATAATTAGTTTGGGAACAATATAGCAGACATTACTTTGGAAGAAGGTAGCATGTGGGAGCCAGTGAATGTCCATAGCTGGGTAAGTCTGTGATGGAAAACTGACAAGCAGAGCCCATCATAGAATATGACTGCTTCATTATTGTCAAGGAGAAAAAGGGATTTGCATCCAAGCCTGTCAAACTAATAGCTGGCTTGAGTTCTATGACTGAGTGATAGCTTCACTAATGCCAGACCAGACATGGAAACCATCTTTAAAACATGGTTAAGGTGCTTTGAAACTGTGATAGTTAATTTTGATGTCACCTTGGCTGGGCCACAGTGCCCAGATATGCCATCAAACATTAGTATTCTGGATGTTTCTGTGAGGGTGATTTGGGGGAGATTAACATTTAAATCGGTGGACTTTGAGTAAAGCATATACCCTCTGTAACGTAGGCGGGCCTCACCCAATCAACTGAAGACCTTAACAGAACAAAGGACTGATCTCTGAGCAAGGGGAAATTCTGCCAGCAGAAGGCCTTTGGACTTAATCGGCAGCAGAAGCAGCAGCAGCTCTTCCCTGGGTCTGCTGGACCACCCTGCAGATTTTGGACTTGCCAGCCTCCACAATTGTGTGAGCCAATTCTTTAAAATCAATCAATCAATCAATTCTACTGGTTCCATTCCTCTGAAGAACACCAATAATAGAACAAAATCAATATTCTGTTGCTATCCAATCCTTCTACTTTTTCTGCTATTATTATTAGCAACACCTAATATGTATTACATGGCAGGTACTATGCTAAGTGCATTATATATACATACATGATATGATTACTAGCTTTATTTGACAGACACCAAGGCATATAGAGGTTGGTCAGATTGTCCAAGAACACATAACTAGTAAGTGATAAAGGCAAGATGCAGGTCCAGGTCTGGCCCTTTCAGAGGGCCAGAGCTTTCTACAACTATAATGGACTGGCCCTCCAATAAGGCAATAGAAATAAATAAATAAATAAAAAAGAGAGAGAGATTGGGAGAAGAAGTTTTATCCTTAATCAGTTTTGTTGTTTTGCAAGAAAGGAGCCTAAGTCTGGGCCTCAGCCATCCTGCGTGCTCAACAACTGGACACATTACCTGACAAACTATTCATGCTTAGGTCACTATCTTATTCATATGTCAAATGTATGTGACCCCGGAAAAGTCCCTTAACCTCTCTGGGCCTCAATATTTTTTTTAATCTATTAAAAAACAAAGGAAATTCAGACAAAATGATCAGTAGGCTTCCTTATAGACTATGGTAAGGGAGCCTCAGTTTGAATAGAAAAATATTACTTGCTTTAAAAATTCTCTTGAGAACCAAATAAGAATAAATTTGAAAGTGTGGGGAAAAATGAAAAGGCATTAGGCACATAGTTGATCTTCTAAAAATCACTTAAGAGAAAATACCGCCTTGCTCAATGTGGCAACGCAAGTAATAACTTGAATAAAGTTTTGATTCCTGTGATTGTGATTCATGAAGCATTTTCACATGGAGGATTGCTAAGCTTGGTTCACAGAGGTTTTTTTTTACTGCTTTGTGGAGGTGCTGCATTCATGAACTGTTGCTATAATACATTTCCATGAAGTCCTAGTCCTAGAATCAACCCAGGATGCCCGACCTCTCCACTTCCCCCCATCCTCTTCTCCCTCTCAGGCGCAGCCACTCTGAGAATATCTCTAACACCATATTTGGCTATGTCATTGTTTACATGCTTGCCGCCCAGATGCCACTCCCATGTGATGGTAAATGCCATGAAGATTGAAACAATACCTTTAATTCTTCAATACCTACCGCCTAACACGGTACATAGCAATTAATTATATGGTAAGTGCTCATATTTATGAAATGAGTAAATAAGTTATTGAGAGGCTTGGCTCAAATTACTATTCAAAATGACTCAAGGTGGCATTTAAAAATTATTATGATAACTTTCTGATAACCAACATTCACTGAGCATTTTTTGTGCTGTCATGGTCCTAATGATTTGTGTATGATGTCTCATTTAATCCCGTTCTATGAGATAGGTGAAACTTAGATAGCATTCCAATCACGAAGCTGTTTTCTTTTGTTTTTAATTTGAAGACAACGCAAATTTTTAAAAACTTAATGTTATTGTGGTAAAAACACTTAACACGGGATCTATGCTCTTGACAAATTTTTAAGTGTACAGTATAGTATTGTTGAGTACAGTTTCGATCTTGTACAGAAGATCTCTAGAACTTACTCAATCTTGCTTAACTCAGATGGTATGCCTGTTGAATAGTAACTCCTCATTTCCTTTTCCGCCCAGTTCCTGGCAACTACCATTCCACTCTGATTCTATGAGTTTGACTATTTTAGATACCTCAGACAAGTGGAATCATGCTGTATCCATCTTTCTATGACTGACTTATTTCACTTAGCATCATGTCCTCAAGGTTCAACCATGTTGTGGCATATTGCACAACTTCCTTATTTTTTTAAAGCTGACTAATATTTCATTGTATGTATATACCACATTTTCTGTATCAATTCACCTGTCAATGGACATTTGTTTCCATATCTCAGCTATTATGAAGTGTTGCCATGATTATGGGAGTTCATTATCTCTTTGAGATCCTAATTTCAATTTTTTTGGATAATCTCATAAGTGGGATTGGTGGATCACATGATAGTTCAATTTTTAATGTTTTGACAAATCTCCATGCTGTTTACCACAGTGGCTGCACCATTTTTCATTCCCACCAGAAGTGCACAAGGGTTCCAATGTCTCCACATCCTCACCAACTAACTGTTCCCAGTCCTTCCTAAATCTGGTTCTTCAAATTTCTTTTCCACCCTAGAAGCTACCCCAATATTTTCCCCATAAATTTTCTTTTTGTTTTCGTTGGGAAAAGCCAGTTCTCTCTGTCCTAATTGACACACAGCCCCTGCCCCTGGAGAGCAGAATCCTCTCTTCCCATCCCAAGCACCAGCTATTATTTTTGTGGCTCACAGGGCAGAAGCATAATAGAAATGCAATTCACATCCTGGGAAGTTTGACGCTCTCCTCAAATGACTTGCTTTCAATCAGGGTCTGTGACTAGGATGAAGCAAGCAGGCATCTAGAGTATAAAAGGCAAGGAGGCCCTCCCTCTCATGGTCCTGCAAGTGCAGGGTCAGATCCTCAGAGTGAGGATCTCTAGAGATTTTGTGTCAGACATGCCTCCTTGCCTCACCCTTGCCCAGCTGTTTTCAAGCTATGTTTAGAGACTGAGGTTTGTTTCTTCTATGAGGAATCGTTTCTGGCTGTAGGCCACAGGATTTCATACTGAACCAATTCTTTCCCAGATACTACAATTTCAAGGCTGCAGAAACAATTTTGGTCTGAGAATCTGGGAGCATCAGAGGCTTCAAAGGTCACTGGAGGATTCTGAGGGATTGCCCAATTAACTCCTTAGGCTCTATACATTGCTACTTTCTACCAGGGTTACGTAAGGCCTAACTCATACAAGTTCCAGAGTTTGCTCTCACTGGTACTTCATCACTACAATATCCAACAATTAGGAAGAAAATGTGCTTCCCAAGTCATTTCACAACCACAAAACGTTTTAGGAGGACTGACAACCCCTAAGGCCTCACCAAAATCAGGCAGGGAAGTGTAGTTGCTCCTTGGAGAACAAGTGAGAAATGGAGCAGGAAAGATTTCAACAGGACTTAAGCGGGAATTTCTTAATTAGGAGAGTGATAAAACACAGGAGATCTTTAAGAGAGACTGTGAGCCCTTGAACTCTTAAGGGCTTTAGAAAAACCATATAAAACCATCTCTCCTGTTAGACACTCACTGGCCTCACTAGATTATTTTAATTCCATAGCTTAAAACTCTCTTTTGCATGGTTAGCTATATGCCTGGTGATGATTCAGAAACATTATTAACTCTAGAAGAAATAACTACATTTAAAATATTTATATATATATGTATTTTAATATATATGAATATATATATACACACAAATACAGTTTTTCTACAATGTGCAATATACTGTTTGCCTCACGTTTTTTAATATCATGTTGGTAATAATGTCTATTTCATACATTATTGGCTTTTATATCTACTAAAAGGCCTATAGCTGAAATGTTCCATGGATCAACAGAGCACATATGGAAATGAAATATGTAGGTCTTGCATCTGTAATAAATAGGTTTTGAAAGAAAGAGGTCATTTCTTCACTTGGTGCAGGCAGCTGGTGCAAGCAGAGTAAAAAAAAAATCACTTTATTTGAATTAAAACTTTACAAATATAATTGTACTGTAATTACAGTGATGCTGTAGTAGGATGATGCTAAGTATAACACTCCTAAATAGGATATACATAAAATTAAAAATTAGTGTAATAGCTTAATCCAGTACTCCTGTTGCCATGAAGAGCTGAACACAATCCTTAAGAGAATCATATCCCTTTTACACCTTTCTCTTACCATTATCTGCTCCTCTTCTTGAATTTCCTCTTTCAATAGTCACATTTGCTTATCTCCTCAGTCATCTTTTCTTTCTTTCTTGTCCTTGTCCCATACTCAGTCGGTTGCCAAGAACTTTCATTGGTCTACTATCTCTTCCAAGCATCCTTTCTTTCCACTTCTCCTAAAATGGACTTTATTGCCTCTCACTTGCAGTAGCCTCTCATTCCCTAGCCATCTTCATCTTCCTTAAACCTTCTTTCAATCTTTTCTTCATGCTCCAAAGGAGTATGGCTTCCGATTACCTCAAAGATAAACTACAAAATCCTTCAAGTACCTCCATGATCTGGCCTTCACGTAACTCATTTTTCCAATCTTATGTTTATCTCTTTCTGTTCGTGAACTACTCACCGTTTACTATTTTGAACTCTCGCTTTTTCTCCTGCATAACTTTATTCATGCTATTTCCTTCCATTGGAATGCCTTTACAAATCCTGCATAATTATCAAGTCACAGCTAAAATATCAATTCTTCCATGTAGCTTTCCTCAATCATACTAGACAGAAGTCCTCTAAACATAAAGTTATTTATATACATTTTTATGAAACAGATATTACATAACTTGTGTTCCTGTTAGATCACATGTACATTAATGGACAAATCCCTGATTTCAACTTTAACAAATCCTTGATCTTAACTTTCTCACATTGTAAATTAGCAATATGCCTTGCACACAATAGATAATCAGTGAATATTAATGGTTATGAACGAATGTATGTATAGCTTGTCCTCAGACTTTTTTTTTTTTTTTTTTTTTTGCGGTACACAGGCCTCTCACTGTTGCGGCCTCTCCAGTTGCGGAGCACAGGCTCCAGACGCGCAGGCTCAGCAGCCATAGCTCACGGGCCCAGCTGCTCCGCGGCATGTGGGATCTTCCCAGACCAGGGCACGAACCCGTGTCCCCTGCATCGGCAGGTGGACCCCCAACCACTGCGCCACCAGCGAAGCCCCTCAGACTTTTTTTGTAATTTTGTTTTCTCCTTGGTTTTACTAAATATTGGCGTAATCACTATACATTTATTCAACTGTGTACGTACTCACAGACTGCACATTTCCTTTGGTCCTACCCAGCTTAATTATTACATTCTCATAAGATCATAAAGGAAGAAAAATCTGTCACCTCATTCTCAACACCCTCTACCAGCCTCAGAAGCTCATGTTTTCGGTAAAAAATAAATCGGAGCAAATAGTCAATGGCAACAGTTCTTGAAACCCAACTAATTCAAAAGTTTATGAATGGATACTTTTGCTCCGAATGGAACTGCAAGATTTAGAAGGGGAAGCAGGATTTTATTCAATTTTTTTTTCCAGTGCACTGACACCAAAACTCTTCCCCAGCAAGAGACTGAGCTCCTAAAATGTCTATTTTTTTTAACATCTTTATTGGAGTATAATTGCTTTACATGGTGTGTCAGTTTCTGCTTATTCAATTTTTTTAAAAAGCACTTTGAGTCTTCCACAGTTCCAAAATTCCTCACAAAAGCCTTATCTTACACTTTTAATTAAATTTTTTACGATTATTTTTAAACAAATATTATAATCTGTAAGCTTTTAAGCTATTTGTTTATTGATACAAAGAATATAAAAGTCTTTAAATACGCACCCAAAACTTAAAGAAACTGTATTATTATTTACCTAGATTAACTAAGATAAGTGAGAGAACAAAAGCAGAGCCTATTAATGGATCGCATATGAGAAAGCATCAAAAATAACTGGCACAATGTTATAATAGAGATATTATAAAGATTTATTAATGAGTGTGAAGTAACACCTTTTTTTACAGAGGCACTGAAATTACTTGCATATCATATGTCATTATATTATTTGAGGAATATTTGTCAGTTTTCTGTTTTCTCTTAATGACATTAGATATAATAAGTACTATTTATCTATATATTGTTTATAATAAAGCATTTCCAATATACAATTATTTCATGGAAAAACACTTCTATTTAGAATAAAATATTCTGTAAAATTTTCATCTTTAAAGTGATTTAATACTAAGGTAACTAGTGTTAGACCCAAATGAATCCAGCATAGCTAACTTTATAGTCAAATTATTCTCCTGTAAAGGTTGTATTGAAAATCATAGCTTTCCTCTTTTTTAGGTGGTATCCAGTAAGTAAGTTAACAAAAGAGCAAAATATTTAATATTTTTTTAGTTAGGTTGCCCATGGGAGATAAACCAATGAAAAGCAACTCTAACAAAATGAGACTTCATTGATTCCTATAACTGAAAAATTCAAGGCATGGCTGACTTCTGCCATGATTGGCCTCAGGGCTCAAACAGTGTCATCCAGGTGCATTTTCTCACCATCTCTCACATCTGACTTCTGCTATGTTGGCTTCACTTTCTTCTCCACCTGTTGTTTAAATAACTCCAGCAGGCCCCACTTCACTAATTTTCTCTGTCTGAGAAGTTCTAGTTAGTCTCCTGGCATCTCATTTGCTCTGATGGGATCTCATGCCCACTCCTGAACCAACAGCTATGGTCCCAACAGAATCTGAGGGTCTCATAGCTCAGGTCTGAATCACATGCTCCAGTCAGCTCTACCAAAATCACAGGGACTTATTGGGAAGCGATAAATCTCCCACGAAAATGGAAGTAGGATAACTGGATGATGGGAAGTTCAAAGAGCAACACAAACCTTCTATGAGTTAAAAGAACATGATCTTGTTTTGTTTTTTGAATTTTATTTATTTTTTTATACGGCAGGTCTTGATTAGTCATCAATTTTATACACATCAGTGTATACATGTCAATCCCAATCTCCCAGTTCATCCCTCCACCCCCCACCCCCGCTTTCCCCCCTTGGTGTCCATAGGTTTGTTCTCTACATCTGTGTCTCAGTTTAGGCCCTGCAAACCAGTTCATCTGTACCATTTCTCTAGGTTCCACATATATGCATTAATATACGATATTTGTTTTTCTCTTTCTGACTTACTTCACTCTGTATGACAGTCTCTAGATCCAACCATGGCTCAACAAATGTCCCAATTGTGTTCCTTTTTATGGCTGAGTAATATTCCATTGTATATATGTACCACATCTTCTTTATCCATTCGTCTGGTGATGGGCATTTAGGTTGCTTCCATGACCTGGCTATTGTAAATAGTGTTGCAATGAACATTGGGGTGCATGTGTCTTTTTGAATTATGGTTTTCTCTGGGTATATGCCCAGTAGTGGGATTACTGGATCATAAGGTAATTCTATTTTTATTTTTTTAAGGAACCTCCATACTGTTCTCCATAGTGGCTGTATCAGTTTACATTCCCACCAACAGTGCAAGAGGGTTCCCTTTTCTCCACACCCTCTCCAGCATTTGTTGTTTGTAGATTTTCTGATGATGCCCATTCTAACTGGTGTGAGGTGATACCTCACTGTAGTTTTGATTTGCATTTCTCTAATAATTAGTGATGTTGAGAAGCTTTTCATGTACTTCTTGGCCATCTGTATGTCTTCTTTGGAGAAATGTCTATTTAGGTCTTCTGCCCATTTTTGGACTGGGTTGTTTGGTTTTCTAATATTGAGCTGCATGACCTGTTTATATATTTTGGAGATTAATCCTTTGTCCATTGATTCATTTGAAAATATTTTCTCCCATTCTGAGGGTTGTCTTTTCGTTGGGTTTATGGTTTCCTTTGCTGTGCAAAAGCTTTGAAGTTTCATTAGGTCCCATTTGCTTATTTTTGTTTTTATTTCCATTACTCTAGGAGGTGGATCAAAAAAGATCTTTCTGTGATTTATGTCAAAGAGTGTTTTTCCTATGTTTTCCTCTAAGAGTTTTATAGTGTCCAGTCTTACATTTAGGTCTCTAATCCATTTTGAGTTTATTTTTGTGTATTGTGTTAGGGAATGTTCTAATTTCATTCTTTTACATGTAGCTGTCCAGTTTTCCCAGCACCACTTATTGAAGAGACTGTCTTTTCTCCATTGTTTATCCTTGCCTCCTTTGTCATAGATTAGTTGACCATAGGTGAATGGGTTTATCTCTGGGCTTTCTATCCTGTTCCACTGATCTATGTTTCTGTTTTTGTGCCAGTACCATATTGTCTTGATTACTGTAGCTTTGTAGTATAGTCTGAAGTCAGGGAGTCTGATTCCTCCAGCTCCGTTTTTTTCCCTCAACACTGCTTTGGCTATTCGGGGTCTTTTGTGTCTCCATACAAATTTTAAGATTTTTTGTTCTAGTTCCGTAAAAAATGCCATTGGTAATTTGATAGGGATTGCAGTGAATCTGTAGATTGCTTTGGGTAGTACAGTCATTTTCACAATATTGATTCTTCCAGTCCAAGAACATGGTATATCTCTCCATCTGTTAGTATCATCTTTAATTTCTTTCATCAGTGTCTTATAGTTTTCTGCATACAGGTCTTTTGTCTCCCTACATAGGTTTATTCCTAGGCATTTTATTCGTTTTGTTGCAGTGGTAAATGGGAGTGTTTCCTTAATTTCTCTTTCAGATTTTTCATCATTAGTGTATAGGAATGCAAGAGATTTCCATGCATTGATTTTGTATCATGCAACTTTACCAAATTCATTGATTAGCTCTAGTAGTTTTCTGGTGGCATCTTTAGGATTCTCTGTGTGTAGTATCATGTCATCTGCAAACAGTGACAGTTTTACTTCTTGTTTTCCAATTTGTATTCCCTTTATTTCTTTTTCTCCTCTGATTGTCGTGCCTAGGACTTCCAAAACTATGTTGAATAATAGTGGCGAGAGTGGACATCCTTGTCTTGTTCCTGACTTTAAAGGAAATGCTTTCAGTTTTTCACCATTGAGAATGATGTTTGCTGTGGGTTTGCCATATATAGCCTTTATTATGTTGAGGTAGGTTCCCTCTATGCCCACTTTCTGGAGAGTTTTTATCATAAATGGGTGTTGAATTTTATCAAAAGCTTCTTCTGCATCTGTTGAGATGATCATATGGTTTTTATTCTTCAATTTGTTAATATGGTGTATCACATTGATTGATTTACATATATTGAAGAATCCTTGCATCCCTGGAATAAATCCCACTTGATCATGGTGTATGATCCTTTTAATGTGTTGTTGGATTCTGTCTGCTACCATTTTGTTGAGGATTTTTGAATCTATATTCATCAGTGATATTGGTCTGTAATTTTCTTTTTTTGTAGTATCTTTGTCTGGTTTTGGTATCAGGGTGATGGTGGCCTCATAGAATGAGTTTGGGAGTGTTCCTTCCTCTGCAATTTTTTGGAAGAGTTTGAGAAGGATGGGTGTTAGCTCTTCTCTAAATGTTTGATAGAATTCACCTGTGAAGCCATCAGGTCCTGAACTTCTGTTTGTTGGAAGATTTTTAATTGCAGTTTCAATTTCATTACTTGTGATTGGTCTGTTCATATTTTCTATTTCTTCCTGCTTCAGTCTTGGAAGGTTATACCTTTCTAAGAATTTGTCCATTTCTTCCAGGTTGTCCATTTTATTGGTATACAGTTGCTTGTAGTAGTCTCTTAGGATGCTTTGTATTTCTGCAGTGTCTGTTGTAACGTCTCCTTTTTCATTTCAAATTTTATTGATTTGATTCCTCACCCTCTTTTTCTTGAGGAGTGTGGCTAATGGTTTATCAATTTTGTTTATCTTCTCAAAGAACCAGCTTTTAGTTTTACTGATCTTTGCTTTTGTTTCTGTTTCATTTATTTCTGCTCTGATCTTTATGATGTCTTTCCTTCTGCTAACTTTGGGTTTTGTTTTTTCTTCTTTCTCTAATTCCTTTACGTGTAAGGTTAGCTTGTTTATTTGAGATTTTTCTTGTTTCTTGAGGTAGGCTTGTATAGCTATAAACTTCCCTCTTAGAACTGCTTTTGCTGCATCTCATAGGTTTTGGATCATCATGTTTTCATTGTCATTTGTCTCTAGGTATCTTCTGATTTCCTCTTTGATTTCTTCAATGATATCTTGGTTATTTAGTAACGTATTGTTTAGCCTCCATGTGTTTGCGGTTTTTACATTTTTTTCCCTGTAATTCATTTCTAATCTCATAGTGTTGTGGTCAGAAAAGATGCTTGATATGATTTCAATTTTCTTAAATTTACCGAGGCTTGATATGTGACCCAAGATGTGATCTATCCTGGAGAATGTTCTGTGTTCACTTGAGAAGGAAGTGTAATCTGCTGTTTTTGGATGGAATGTCCTATAAATATCAATTAAATCTATCTGGTCTATTGTGTCATTTAAAGCTTCTGTTTCCTTATTTATTTTCATTTTGGATGATCTGTCCATTGGTGTAAGTGAGGTGTTAAAGTCCCCCGCTATTATTGTGTTACTGTCAA
The DNA here is from genome assembly GCF_949774975.1 of Lagenorhynchus albirostris. NCBI lineage: Eukaryota > Metazoa > Chordata > Mammalia > Artiodactyla > Delphinidae > Lagenorhynchus > Lagenorhynchus albirostris. The sequence continues at coordinate 74,654,946 of NC_083097.1, forward strand.
TTCCCTCCATTACAGCTGTTAGCAGTTGCCTTATGTATTGAGGTGCTCCTATGTTGGGTGCATATATATTTATAATTGTTATATCTTCTTCTTGGATTGATCCCTTGATCATTATGTAGTGTCCTTCCTTGTCTCTTGTAACATTCTTTATTTTACAGTCTATTTTATCGGATATGAGTATTGCAACTCCAGCTTTCTTTTGATTTCCATTTGCATGGAAATATCTTTTTCCATCCCCTCACTTTCAGTCTGTATGTGTCCCTAGGTCTGAAGTGGGTCTCTTGTAGACAGCATATAGATGGGCCTTGTTTTTGTATCCATTCAGCAAGCCTGTGTCTTTTGGTTGGAGCATTTAATCCATTCACGTTTAAGGTAATTAAACATGATCTTGTTAATCAAGGAAACTAGAAGCAATGCCAGTTCTATAGCCTTGGGCAAGTCCACGTCCATTCTCTTCTGGATCACTGCTTTAGCCTCCTCACCTGCATGTATCTGGCTCCAGTCCCTTCTATGCACTGCTCCTTGGATGAGGTCCAAACAAACCCCTATGTGATCAGCCTCTGCTTGCTTCTCTAGCCTCTTCTCCAAACTCTCTCCCTGTCACCCTCTGAGCTCCAAACACCAAGGCCTCTTGTTAATTCCATAAACATGCCTTGGCCTCCTGTGGCAGGGCCTTTGCACATTCTTTACCCATTGCCTAGATCTCTTTCTCCTTTCTTTCCGCTTAGTGAACCCCTACTAACCATCAGACATTAATTCAAACATTATTTCTGTAAGGACATTTTACTAAACACCATCCCCATTATAAGGTTTCACATTCCCTTATGATGCACTCTCATGAAATACATTATTTAATAATACTTATTACAGCTTTTACTTTATATGTATTTGTATAAGTTGATTAGTTAGTATTTTCCCCCCACTAAAGTATAAGCACCATGAGGAAAATATTATATCTATATTTGCTTACCACTGTTTCCCTGTGCCTAGCATATAGTCAATACTCAATAAATAAAGGAAGGAATAAATAAAGACACTTTATGAAAAAGTGTCTCTGTTTCTCATCCCTAAAGTAATGGAGTTGAACTAAGAGATCTTAAACCATCAATTCCAGCTCTTAAAATTCTTTGATACTAATTAAACACTGTAAATGCTTCACATTGTGGGTGTGTAAATTTTTTTAAGTAATACCTTGGAAGAAACTACTAAATAAAAATGGTTAACTTAGCCAATGCATGTTATAGCTGAAAGGTCAATAAAAATCCTTGAAAGTAGTAAAATATTATCATTCAAATTATGATGATCAATTCTCCATTTCCATTGATATGAGATTAAAGACATATCTTCCACCCTCAAATAAGAGTCTTTAAGTTAGCATGAAAATCACTATACAAATGATGATTAAGACCACTGAACTTCTTTGGGAATGGTAGGGTCAAGATTAACAATATGGGCTTCCCTGGTGGTGCAGTGGTTGAGAATCTACCGGCTAATGCAGGGGACACGGGTTCAAGCCCTGGTCTGGGAGGATCCCGCATGGCACGGAGCAACTAGGCCCGTGAGCCACAACTACTGAGTCTGCGCGTCTGGATCCTGTGCTCCGCAACAAGAGAGGCCACAATAGTGAGAGACCCGCACACCGCGATGAACAGTGGCCCCCGCTTGCCACAACTAGAGAAAGCCCTTGCACAGAAACGAAGACGCAACACAGCAAATATAAATAAATTAATTAATTAATGAACTCCTACCCCCAACATCTTCTTTAAAAAAAAAAAAAAAAGATTAACAATATTATGAGGCAAGTAAATGTTGTCCTCTGTACCCTTCCTTTTGTTTTCCATTTCTCACATTTTGGGGTCATCCACACCCCACTACCTGCAACAAAATACCCAATGTCTTCTTTCTCTCCATTAGTTATCTGCATATTAGAGACACCCCCCAAATGGACCTGAGTAATATCCCCTTCATGAACACTATGAATCACCTCCTTCTGCTTCTCCATTAAAACTTACCTGCCTCTTCTTCTATATCTTCACAGCCCTGAGCTTTACTAGGTGTCAATGGTTGTAATGGGTTATTAACAAGAAAACTCATCCATTCTAATATGTTATATAGTTAATTAATGTTACCTCCCTCAAGATAATAGGGCATATGTCCTCTTAAAGGCTTTTAAGATATGACAGTTATGGTGGAAATTTCAGGCACTACTGCAGACTGATGAGGGAGATGGATTTTAAAGCATGGGGGCCTCTCATTGATCCTCAAATTATTCCACGTAGGCAGCTGCTGACTCTGCCCATGAGTAAGCCAGTCTCTCTCTGGAGAACTTTATAAACAGCATGATTTTCACTATTTGACATGGTTGAAGCATAGTTCTCTCTGAAAATGACCTCTTTTAAGGTATCATCTGTTTATAGAGCTATGCTTTAGATGTTCTCAAGACTAGGATGGCTACCCCTCGCTCTGAGATTGAACAGGTCAGTCTGCCTTCAGAGATAGATGAATTTGAAGGTGTCTTTGAGTAGCCAGCTGATTTACTTATCATTTTCATTTTAGATTCCAATTCAAACACATACACTGCTAGAAATGAAAGAGAATGCTGAAATCCCATGATGTGCCCTGCTCTCCCAGAACATAATTCCACCCCCCTCCCCATCTGTGAATCTCCTGTTGATATCAGGGGGAGTCACCACATGCAGAGAGGGGAGACACATGCCAGGAGAGGGAAGCCCATTATGTAGCTGAGAGCTAATTTTGCTTAATCTTCTTGATCTCCATAAAGAGCACTCTGAGACCCCACAGAATTTAAACAAAAAAGATGAAGATGAAGAAGGACTGTTCAAGCAGAGTCAATGTAATATTTATTAATGTCGTCCATCACAGTGTGTTTATGTACCTAACCAAAATTTAAAACTGTCTGATTGAGAACAGAGGAGGAAAACCGATTGCTGTATCCAGGCAAAACAGGCTCATTCCATCCTCATGTATGTACATTTGGAAAATGAACGGACATGATATAAGCACCACATTAAACACTTATGCTTCCATTTAAATTATTTTTAAAATATAAGTAAAAACATAAAATTGTGACCCTGGGTTTATCCTTAAACAGAAATCTCATCTTAAAGGAGAATCTTTCCATACTTAATAGCAGAATTCCTTTTTCTTCACTTTACTCAAATGTCTTCTGGGGAGAAGACAGCTGGAAGAGGGGGTCCAAAAAGGGCAGGGGGAGTGGATTCTCACAGCTTAAGAGACCAACTTCAAGAGTAGAATCATTGAATCAGATCAGCTTTGGAAAATACCTTAAAAGCCTCCAGCTCAAGCAAGAGGTAGTGTATTTTGTCCTTGAATTCTTCCAGTCACAGGAAACTCATCACCCTTCAGGCATCTCATTTTAGTGTTGGATAGTTTACCATATTAGACATCTCTCCCTTGTAATATATGGAAACCTATGCCCTTGTAATTTTCCCTTGTTGGTCCTACTGTGCCCCTCAGAGCCAAACACACAGAATGAATCTAATGTCTCTGAGTATGGGCCTTCAAACACTGGCAGGTAGTTTTCTTTGAACAGCACCACCTTTTCTTCCTTGTTGGCTTAGTCTGCAGTTTTATAACTAAAATACTATTGCTGAAAGTTCTCCAAACTTCCTGAAGTGTTCCTCCTTCCAGAGACGTATGTCATTAAGTCAGACTTATGTTTTCTCTGGATTTTCGAAATTTGCCCTCTCTTATTTGGGTGGTTGGTTAATCTGTATGATTGGTCGACTTGGGCTAACAATTTTGGATGTTGTAAATTTAAAAGGCATTTATTTGAAGAGGAGGGCAATCCTCTACAGCATTTTCCTTGGCATTCATACACACAAGGGCTTGAAAATGCTTGAATAAATAAATGAATGAATGAAGATTCCTTGTATTCTAATACTTGTAGAGGGCTTGATACTTTACAAAGGAATTAAATCCATTATTTGAATGTCACAATGAAAAGAGGGCAGTGGAAAAGGTATTACTATCCCTATCTCCTAAAAATGAGAAAATTGCAACTCAAAAATAAGTGCACTTTGAAGAAAAGTCTTTTACTGGGGAAAAAACAACTTTGAACTTACTAATTCTTTTTTTTTTTTTTTGAACTTACTAATTCTTATACTACTATAACATATGTTCATAGGATCTCAAAAGAACTAGATTTCTAAAAATTATCTTTGCATTACAGACAAGTCACTAATTTTTACAGTGCATTTTTATTTTAATATAATATATTTCTTGGCCAAAATATTTTTCCTGTTGTAATGAAAAAGCCACAATAACAAACTGTGCTTACAATAAGACAACTTATTTTTTTAAATCTCAAAAAAATTAACAATTAACGTAACATTTACAATAAGAAAATAATTCCTTTTTAGATGAGATATGTTGAGGAAGAAAAATTCAATTTTATTAATCTATTAAATAAATATTTATTGAACTCCTATTGTACCCAGGGTAACTTACAGTAATAAAGAAGGTCCCAAAGAAGGGACCAAAGGGAAGGATAACCCAGGGGACAACAGTATGTGAAATTAGGGGATGTACATATGCTAATGGGATAAAATTTAACAGTGGAGGCTTTCTGGGGAAATCCTAAAGGAATTGTAATTAGAAGGTAGAGGCAAAGTGCATTCCAGACAATCTACATGTAATGGTTGGTCTTAGATAAACTATGTAAGAGAATTCAGTATGGCTTGTGCTTCCTTCACGTGCCATTTCACTCCTATTTCAAGTAAGTAACCTTGACTGTATCTAACTCTCTGCTGCCTGAGGTCCATGGGTGGAGGACAATGGACAAAAGTACACTTATTCCACAGCCACAGAGACTTCTTTTGTTACTGCCCTCAGGAGGTTTAGGAACTGCTGATATATGCACCAAATTACTGTGGCATGAGTTTCCTGTCTCACCAGAAACCTGCAGAGTCCACTGGAAGCATTTCTGGGGTGCCCAGAAGGAATTCTCCAGGCCAGTCCTCCTGATCTGCCCAGTGCCCACACTCCCACCTCACCACCAGCCAGTCCTGGTGCATTAGCTGCTCCATCTAGCTCTCTGCCCTGCTCTGCCACTGCTCTCCTGTTCCCGGCAGTGCCCCTGACCAAAATAGGGTGAAGCCCCTCTCCCAACTCTGCTCTGGCACAAAGCGAACCATCTTCAGCCATCTATGTCCACCCAGTCACTCCCGCAATTAAATAGTCCCAATGAGGTTTGCAATGAGGCTTGTCAGGGCCTTCCATCACTTACTCATTCTTTGTCTTACTAAAAATGGTAAACTGATAAACTATTTTTCAACTCTCACTGCCTAATGATCCAAAATCCTTTAACTTTTAGTCATCATACTTATTTTACAATTGATAAATTCTATTCCTGTTTTCCCCTCTATCTCCATAAAATTTCTCTGAATCTAACTTGAAATTCAAACTGTGCCCCAGTGTTCCCTTAAAATCCCTACAAGAACCCTTTATTCATGATGAATTGGGTTTTTTTTTTTAATTCCTACAAATAAAAGGATTTCCATAGCTTCGCCAACACTCCACAAATATTTCATGAGCAAGGCATGCCAAAAATGAGACTCTCATTCTGGTAAATAGTGGCTTGGCGTATGTGACATCAAAGCATTTGCAGACTGATAATATCTGTTAGATACCCAGGGCATGGTGGACTGATCACTGCAGATGTAGGCAAGCAGAGAGGGAATTTTAGGTTTAATTCCAGATCCTCTGCATACATTCTGTGTTGCTGGACAAGCTAGCAAGCCTCATGTAACAATTTGGTATAAAAAAAAAAAAATGTGATCCTGACACTGCTCCTAGAACTACAGAGTACTGAACTAAAGAAAAAAAATTATGAGTACCATCATCATGAATCTTATGTGAACTGTTATATAAAAGAATTAAAATGTATTTAGATTAAATGAAAGTCAATTCAAATTTAGAAAATTCAAAACAACTCTGAATATGTCTCAATCTTCATATTCAAGCTCCAATATCAAATAGTTCTATGATGGGCTATATGATATAAATCATCTACTCAAAGATTATTTAAAACTATGAGATCATGATTCCTATATTTTGGCTGCTTGCTTCCTCATTCTCAACTTGGCTCCACTCAGATTCAAAAGGATGTGCTGCAGACCCTGACGTAGTCTCTGAAGCTCTCAACTGGATGAAGCCCCATCCGTCGAGGTCTTTGAGCAGCATCTTTCCCATGGGACTGACGTCTAGAGCATAGTCACCTCTCTCCTTTAAGTTCTCCCTTTGCCAGCGCTCTCCAATGGCTCACATTTTGTTCTAGTCTTTTACTTGTCAGCCCCTGACTACAGATACTCCCATTCTGTCCCAGGGACCCTCTATGGACCTCTAGGCTCTATTTCCCTTTAGGCACTATCTTCTCAATGAACCTCTATAACCTACACCAGAAAGATCTTATTATTTCCAAAATACTAACTTGCTTTATGGGAATATCTTTGAAGATCTGAAGAGTTGATGTCTGTCCCTACTCACCCTTATAGTAGTCTGTCAATTTAGTAGGTCCTGGGTAAAGAACATTTAAAAACCAATGCACAATGCTAATAACTGTGAGATCACTTAATGGATATAAATGTTTCACGAAAGTGCTGCACAAGAAGAGGTCTATTAAGTAGATGTGTGAATCTGGAGGAGGAAACAGAGTAATTCTGTTTAATGAGATGTTTCCAACATTACCTTACTAATTTGCTAAGGAGCAGGTACAGGCCATATAGCACTTATAAAGTAATTAGAAAGTCTTGATAATTGTTTTTTTAATTAACAACAAAATCTGAAAAAAAAAAAAAGCCTACTACCCATTCCCACTTCTCTTCCGGATTAACTGTGGTAGATTCAGACAGGCAGTTTATGCACAAGAGATTTTTCCATTCCAAATTACCAGGTGAAGATGAGCAGATTGGATACTCTTATGTAATTTATGAAGGCATGGAGGGTCCCTTTATTTCCACTCCTTTAAATGTCCCAAGATAACCTGCTGGTCATTTCTGACAAACTTTTGCTCCCTTATTAGGGACAAGAAGGTCTCACTACAGACACTTGCTTTACCCTTATGCACTTAATTCCACGTTCCATCCTCAATTACTGAAGGTCACTGAGTCACATAAGGCCAACAAAGAGAATCCTGATCATCAGCCGTGATGACAAGGCCATCAGCATAGATACAATGAGACCTGCAAGGTCTACAGAAACAAACAAGAATATTACTGTGATAAATGCAGACACTTCACACTGCGAGCAAATGACTGATCACTTAGACAGCCGGAATTGACCCCCAAGTGCTCAGGCTTCTATTTTATTTCATATCAGCCATTCTGCCTCCCCACCATGTTCCTCTAAGCTGAGATGAAATATCCTTCCCAAGGAAGGAAAAAGTGTTGAGTGTTCCACTGATACTGATCCCCTTCTCTCCACCAGAGCCTTACCAAATTTTGAAGCCTACAATTAAAAATCATCTACTGGGAAGTAAAGTTCTTCTCTGAGAATTTTACCAGCTACCTGCCTTGATGGTACTTGTATCAATTTTTATCTTCTATATTCTAGGATGAAAAAGGACGCCATTTTTCTTTCATTCTATTTTACATCTAGGAATTGAGATTGTGCCTTGAGGTGAGATGAAGAGTGTAAGAAATATCCCAATCTATTGCATACATTAAAAAAGGCAATTAGGGGAAATTTTAAATGCCCTACGTGTATCATTTCTTGCCTCTTTCGTGGCCATTGAAGGAGATGGAAGGCAGATTGTCACTCTGGCAACCAGTGATTCATAAGATAAAAATATAACTAGCTGACCACACATCCCCATTGCCCAAGGCTAATGCCTGCAGTCCTAACATATTATGAAAAGAGCCATTTTTCACCTTCAAAAGTATCCCAATTTTGACAACAAATTTTATGGTGACCCTGTTTATAATAAAGTTAGAAGAAAGAAGCCTTAGAGCGGCCTTCTGAGTCAACATGAGACTTCTGCTCACGCTCAAAGAGAAAATACTTCAAGGACCAGGGTCTGATGATATCTGTTTTCCTCAGGATTTCACCTTCAAGAATCAAATCTTTATAACTCTATAATTAGATGTAAAACTCATCCCATATGAGAAAGGATAGACACTCTCAGTATTCAATGGAGTGAAAATCAAGAGATGGAACATCTTACAAGACACCTCACCTCTTTATACCCATGTTCACAGATTCAAAGGACTTGGTGAAATGTCTCACATTCATTTATTCATTCAACAGATATTGAGTATAAGGGACTGTGCTAAGTGCTGTGGGGCATACAAATCAAACCAGACATGAACACCACCCTCATGGATACCATAGTCCAGTAGAGAAGACGAGAAATCTATATGATAAGTGTCCTTGAGAAGGGAAACCATGCAGTACTAAGTGAGCTCAGTGGGAGGGAGAGGACATGAGACATATACTGGTATAACCATCCTGGTTGTTAACAGTTTGAAATACTTCCAAATTCTCCACTTACTTAGGCTACAAGTCACCTATGATGCCCAAACATGAGCCCCAGCAGCAGGTAAAAGAGTCTAGGAGTGTTGCTGGTGAGGAGAAGGGGAGCCCAAATAGCTGTTGAGTAGACCAAGCTGGCTGCCAAGGCAGTGGTGAGGTGGAAGTTGGAACGGTGAAGAACCTGCCCACTGCTCAGGAACAGCCCAGCACTGGGGCCTGCTGAAGGTGGCACTGCTGTCAACATTGTCAGCAGGGGCCTGGGGCTGGGCTTTCTCAGTCAAGTCATCTGAGAAGTGCTGGGTTCAGGTGCATACCCAGCCAGGGAGCATGGCAGAACCCCCAGCTGCCTCTAGCTGCAACAAAACAGCAGGCTCCAGACACCTGATGACTACGTCATTTATTCCCTGTAGAAACAGGTTCACAAAATTGCAATGTAGTATTATTCTCTTGATTTTTACCAAGGGTCACTATAAGAAATGACCATATGAATACATTTTCTTCATCTTCTGTAATGGCCAGTATTAAAGATATTTTCTTTTATTACAGCAATCCAGGATTAGATTCCTGGTTAGAGTTCATTTCCGGGAACATTTTCTTCTTACCAACTAGTATATATCCTTTTATTAGAAAATGAATACTACATGATTCATGAAATTTCTTTATTGGCCTTTGTGACCTGCACAGGAACTAAATTTAATGTGCAAGTGTAGAAATTATCCTTAGCTTAGATTTCAGATCCAATAATCTCCTCGACTCTTTTATAAGGTCCTTAGTATATCAGCCTTATTTTAATGTTTTATTGCATATGTGTAACACACAAATCTTTATAAAATAAGCAACATATACCAATATCAGATATTTGTATATTATATGTATAATATTAAATATTTTGAAATCTTAGATAGAATTTTCATGACAGTACTAAACAGATAAAGTATTCACCTTAACTAACTCTCTTATGGGTCATCTCATCCAATTCCACCTTTTCTTGAGGGCCTACCACAATTTTTGGCACGTATTTGTTGAATAATGGAATACATGAGTACCACACTGAGAGAGTATTCTATTATAATATTATAATGGGGGTAACATACTACCACAATGATGTCAAAATCCCTTCATTTCCTGAACTAAATGTGTAACAAACATTGCTGAAAGTAAATTAATCATCATCTCTGATGTGACCAGGAAATATGTGATTATTTGGATATTTCACGGCATTTGATATAGCAGGGATTTGAACTGGAAGGCAACCAGGAGAAAAATCCCATCTTCAACCATAAAGCAAAACTTCCCACTTAGACAGAAAATGCCCAGTATATCTGCATCTCAAGGAGCCCATTCATTTTCAGTTTCTGGGGTTGAGGTCCCCCTTTGGAACTATAGCAAATTAAGAGGTGTGTGATTCTTAGAGCTTTGGCTCTTACATTAATAAAGACTAATCATGTTTAAACATGTTAGCACAGCAAGCTCAGGGATGTGGGATAGGATACCAGCTTTGAAGTGGAATTAGTAGTGTGAAGGAAGCTATGTGAAAAATCGTGGAGAGAAATTGATTGAAAATGAAAATGAGGTGTCTTTTGAAGGAGATGGCCTGCAAGCCTGACAGTGTGAACTGACAAAATAAGGTTAAAAATATAATCAGAAAAAGCTGGTCTCTATGAGATTCAAATAACTCTTTTGCTAGTCTCTGCAAGGCAACTGCATTAAAAGGAGGAAAAATTGTACCTACCATATGCATATTGCACAGAAGATAGCTTTCAGAAAGGAGTCCAGAGCAGGAAAGCCTCTGTGTACAAGAAAACAAATGGGGGGAAAAAAAGAGATCCCTCTCTCTTTTTTTTTTAATTATTTATTTTTTTTGAATTTTATTTTCTTTTATTTTTTTATACAGCAGGTTCTTACTAGTTATCAATTTTATACATATTTATATATATATGTCAATCCCAATCTCCCAGTTCATCACACCACCATCCCCCGAGGTCCCTCTCTTTAAAACCAGTAAAATCTCTCTCCCTCTCCCACTCTCTCTCTCTCTGAAAGATACATACACACAAACACTGCCTCTACCTTGCTCCCTCCATCTTTGAAACACCTGCATTAAGTATATCTAAAAGCTTTCTCATCTCTGACGGGACCCCTCCACCAGAGGAGCCCGCTCCAGTTGTGAAGTTCAGCTCATTCTCCTGTTACCGCTTGTGTAACATGTTAATGTTTATAACCATGTAACCACTAACCACAACGATGTCACCTACACCTATCCCTCATGGTTGCTATGGAGAATTAAGGCATCACCTTGAGGTACCAAGTACTCTATGCTCATGGTGCAAACGGCCGTGTGCCATATGTTAAGGTTCAGAGAGTGGAACCTACACATTTTACTTGAAACTCCTTTCTGAGAGAGACAGAAGCACACACACAGGGTACACACAGTAAATCAGGCTATAATGGGCCACAAACTGTTTGTTAAGTGTTGTGAGCAGTTCACAAGCTGCACAGTGAGCATCACTGCCTCAGGGTAAGTCGTTCTTACAGACGAGGAGTCAGGACCTCTGAGGGCCATATCCATTTTGTGGTAATTTTTCATGATAGGTAGAATTTCTTTATTTCATTATTTTTCTTCTCATGTGATGTCCAACTGAGATTCAACATTTTGGGGCCATTAATATAAATTTACATCATGGTACAACTATTTCACATAATTGTTTAACTCAATAATAATAATGTGGAAGAGGAGGAGAAAAAACTAATTTATTTCATGTTTGCTATGTACTAAGAGCTTTAGGTACATTATCCCATTGGAGCCTCATGCCAATAAAAAGCCAGGATTATTTTTGTCCCCATTTTGATTTGGACTGGAGACGGGTTGAGAGAAGGAGCTAAAATGTGTGCACTTGTGACATTGTGTGGCCCTGGAGAGCTAAGCCTTAGTTTACCAAAAAGCAAGTATTTTTAGAGCATCGATTTCTTTTTCGTAGCTCTCTTACTCCAGATGCGAAATACTGCAGAAGGGCTCTCACCCACCCGAATGACCCTAGCAATGCAGCTGCCCTTCATTAAGTCGGTCATTTAACAGAAAGGAAAAGATGGTTAAATAATCAGGCAAGTCATGTATTAATACAGACGCTCATGTATTTAAGTATTCAATTTAAGGATGTCTGTGAAAGTGTTAGATATTGTCAAAACATTATGTAAGTGATGCCGCCTTTAGCGAGGGGTGTACTTCTTACTTGGAGGATCTGCTTAGGAAGCCGTTAATCTAGAGGGGCCAGAGCTCGCATGCCCTCCAAGGCTGGATCACTAACACGGTGATCTGGGTATTGAGTGAAAGGGAAAGGCATGTCGTAATTTCTCTTCATCCCCTTCTCCCTTTATCTATGAACAGTTGACAAGCGGAATAGCTTGTGTGGGCGAGCTGATCAGTAGGGAGAGAAGGGAGTAGGCAGAGGCAGACAGCCCTCCCAAACTAGCCCACTGCCAGTCTTGGTTCACTGGCACTTTGACACCAACGTTAGGACTCAGAGTGTTATTGCAGTGGCACTTGGGCAGGATACCATTTCACAAGGAACTTCCAGCTCAGAGAGGGAGAACAGGCCTGTTATTACTGGATGCTTTAAATTCATGGGCCTTGCAAATGGAGAGATGTGTTTGTCAAGAAGTCCACATTTAAGGAAATACTTGATGTAGACTTTTTGTGGAGGTGAAACTCACTTAACCCTCTGAGGTCTCCCATTTCAGCTGAGAAAGAGCAGTGGTTAGCTGAATTCTAAAGAAGGAATGCTAAGCCTTATAAATTATCTTCAAAACCCAAATTTACTCAAGAACGCGTTTGTAAACATTTATAAATGCCAAGAATAAAGCATTTAGTGCGAAGGCCAATGTTAGATTGGACCTATTTGTCACAGGATTTCACTGGAAGCCTTTAAGTAAATTCCAACGGATAATTTGTAGGTTTTGACACAAATGTTGTGATGCGTTGCAGATGCCATAAGCTCTCTAACGCTGCAAGTGTGAGCCAGACCAGCAGTACAACCCCTATACGCTTAAGTTGTAAGCAGATAACCATGCTCCATGGGGCACAAAGTGTGAAGGTTAAACCTGTGGAATATACAGTAAGGAGACCAGTTCGTGTGAATAACACGAGAAACTGGTCTCATTGCTCTAGAGTCATAGCCTTTGAAAGTAAGGGTCAACTTTGAATCAAATTCAACGTAGCAAAGTTAACCCAAAACATATTTTAATGATGACTATTATGGAATGAAAACTAGCCATAATTGGTAAGCGTTTTGCAAAAGTAAGCGCTTTTAAAACTTTTATTACCTTTTCATCATCGTAACTGTGATTCCTCCTGTATTTGAAATCAACGTGAGCATAACCATGAAGTTCCCAAACTTTGTGCCAACATGCCCCAGGGTGCCACAGTCAATTCACCATAGGATATTTTTAAATTTTACAGGGAAACACAGAGATATTCTTTATCTGTCAGATATACAAACCGGCTGCTTGAGGTGGTTCCCAGTTTCAATATTAGATTGTGTTAGATTCCTTTTGATGGTGTCATGTCCTTGTGAAACTGGGGTTTTAGCGATTGCTACGAGCAAGTATCACATGAAAATCAACACAGAATGTGGAACAGGACCTGAGGCTAATAATGTCTAATCTAATTCCAAAGTTTGAGAAGTTGTACAGTCCAATATGCACACATATCCCACTTATATGTAATACTGGATGAGAATGAACTGAAAATGTATTTTTTCAATTTATTTGTGGTTTTTAAATGGCCATTAAGTTCTTAGGACATAAATACTTATTAACTTGTTTGGCCCCAACCACTTAATGCAACAGTTACATTATTTCTTTTGGCCTGGGAATGCTGTGAGAAAAATTACTGAGACACTAGGAGCACGCTATAAACAGAACAATTTGAAAACCTCTGATGTGAAGTTTTCCCACATCTATCTCCCCCATCCCCCCTCTTCTTTCTCACGCACACCTGAAACACAAGTTTAAAGGAATTTTTCTTTTTTCCATTCAATAGATATTTATTAATAGACATTATTGAGCATCAAATACATGCTAGGTGCTGAGTTAAGAGGCTAGGTATATCAGTAGAACTGATAGTCTCTGTTGTCCTGTAGCATAAGCTCTTAAGAGACAAGCAGCCAATGAACAAGTTAACAAATCCAAAATACAAAGTGCTCTAAAAAAATAAGTCATTCCCTAACTGCAGGGGCTCCCTTTCCCACTCACCAGTCTACAAAATTATGCTTGGCTTCCCTCCAAAAAGCCCTGAGAGATTCTTAAACCCCACATGCCCACCTGCCCACACTACTGGGGAGTGGGCAACATCATAATTAACAGACAGCATCAGCAGTGGCATGAGCGTGAATGCCAATGAGAAAGGGCTCCGGGCATCTACATAGTCTTGAGGCAAAGGGACAGACGTGTGGGTGACAGGGAGTTTGGAAAAGGCAAGAAGAAAAGACAAAGGGGACTGGATGGGACTATCCTTATGAGAGCCACAGCCTCAGGCAGGACCCCTGTGACTAGCGTGCTACACTAAGAAGCCAGCAGTCCCAGAGTATTCTACTCTCCACCCAGCTGCGCCTGAGAGCAAAGGAATAAGACTGAGAGTCAGGACGATGCCACTGAAAAGAAATATGGGAGACTCGGCATTTGGCCTAAATCAAGTACTATTTGTCATTGACACTCAGATAAATAAAATTGTGCACAGAGAATCTCCTACCCAGCGTACACTTTGCTCCTACCCCTTCCTCCTTCTGTCAGAAAGGATACCTGACAGAACACAGTACTATCAACATACCCTAGAGCCCGTGAAGAGGTACTAGTGTGTCCTTGGTGCCAGGAGTAGCTGTGTCTACACACACTCAAAGAAAGCTTTCAAAACTTCAAGCAACAAAGGAAATTTCGACTAGAACCAAATTCCCTACCTCTATGCATGCATCCTTACTCAGAAAAGCTTGTGATTTATGTGAGAGAATTAGTGCCAGAACAAACAAGCTGTGAGAAAAGCAAATGGCGACCTTGCCTCGCCAAATAGAGTGAGATTTCAGGACTAGAGTATCTGTCTTTTCTTCTTCGATTTGCCTGATTCCAGGGATACTTGGAGAAGTCAGTCATTCAGTGCCATCAAAGGAAGTACAGCACATTCTAAGTTATAATTTAGAGCCTATGAAGTGTTTTTTCAGACTTCTCTTAAAAGAGAGAGGCTCAGGGGAAATGAAATTATTTCCTGCCTACATTTAGCAAATTAGGGCTGTAGACTATCCCAGGCCATCGGACTCAGCTGTGCAACTCACAACGTGCTTTCTCAGCAAGAAGACTAGAGCAATTTGCCTTCCATGGGGGAAAAAGTAGAAATGGAAGGACCGGGGGCAGGGCAAGGAAATTTGAGAGGTGGTGCGATGTTCAGCTACCTCAAGATGCAGAGACAACGCTGCTTGTTGTTTCTGCCCTGCTGCAAGGATGGCTGTCATTATAAAGTAATTTGCCAGCCTCCTTCAGTTCATGAACCTTCTGGGTAGGAGACATGTTTATTCCCTCATTGACGCGTGGTGTGCAATAATGTTAGCCATGTCTCTGCCGTTAGGTGTTCTCAGCCGCTGGGGAATCTTCGACACAGGCGCGTTCTCTTTTTTTCATCTGAATCACAATAGTCCTGCACAAGGAAAGCAGGCTTTCAAAAGGAAAAGGGTAACATTAACCTTGAAGGGTTTTTTAAGAGAGAAAAGGGTGAAGCTTTTAAAAAGCATCATCATGCTGTTCAGTACAATTTAGCACTTAATTGTATACTGTTTTGTTTTGTTCTCTGCTCGAATCGCTGAAGTCTGGAGCTGGACATGGCCTTAGCGCTCATCTAGTCCAACCCCCTAATTTTAAAGATTTTGAAGAGAACTCTACGGAAAAGTTTTTTTGTTTTTTGCGGTACGCGGGCCTCTCACTGTTGTGGCCTCTCCCGTTGCGGAGCACAGGCTCCGGACACGCAGGCTCAGCGGCCATGGCTCATGGGCCCAGCCACTCCGCGGCATGTGGGATCTTCCCGGACCGGGGCACGAACCCGTGTCCCCTGCATCGGCAGGTGGACCCTCAACCACTGCGCCACCAGGGAAGCCCTGGAAAACTTTTTGAACAGAGAAAATACCAGGAGCCAGATTTTCAGATTCCTGGATTGGTGTTTGACCCATTCTGCCTGTCTCAGATGTTCTAGAAGACAGTAAATTTGAGATTACAAACATGCCTGTGTCTTCATAACAATGTGCAAGTATTTACCTCCAATGAATTTTCAGGTTTTCTTTTTTTATTTCTCTTATAAGTTTAAGAAGAAATTTTAAGAACGAGAGAAATACAAAGAATGGTATAAAGATTGTGGGTAGTTTTCTTTTTCAAAAATTAATCCCAATAATAGCTAACATTATTTAATGCTTATTCTATTCTACATACTAAGGATGAACAGGTGGGCAAAAGTGTAGACAATGTCTCTATGTTCAAAGAGCTTCCAACTTAGTAAACTTAGTAAATGGAGGAGTATTTCTCCTCCGCTGAGTGTTTTCTATGTGCCCAGACATACTGAAAGAGCTCTAAATGCATTATCTCATTAATCCTAACAAAACACTGCAAGGTAAGTAATAGTCCCATGATCGGCATCATCCCATCCCACCCCACAGATGAGAAAACCAAGGCACCATGACTTAAGGTCTGCAAGGTCTGGCAAGTGAAGATTGAGAGGTGGGACTTGAACCAGGGAAGTTGAAGCCAGCCCTGACCTGCTTAACCACCATGCTAAGTTGCCTCAATGAACCATGAACTGGAAACATGGCGGGAAATGGGAAATGTACAAATGCCATTAGAGAAGCCCACAGTATTACCTTCTCCCTTTCAAAGAACTAGATTTGTAACTTAAAACCGTTAACCCTAAATCATGGGCCCCTTCAATCTGGCTTAAAAGAAAGAGTAATATCTATTTTGAAATGAGAGAAATTACCAGAAAGGGCAATAACCCAGATCCAAAAGACATTTTATGATACTGGAAAAAAGCATCTCATTTAACTCACCCGGAGCAATCAAAAAATTACAGTATCTTTTAATGGGCAAAGCTCCATGATGACTGATGCCTTTACTGACTGGGCAGACTGCTTTCAGGCCACTGCACAGTTGAGGCAGCTCTGCTGGTCACTATGCTATTAGATGAAGCATTTTTCTATAAATCTTGCCTTGAACTTGAAGCTAGGGTCATCAACTGTCCTGAATTGGCCAGTACTGAGGTGTCCCCCAAAATGCAGACTTGAGTGCTAAAATCCCAACAGTCCCAGGCAACGGTCTCTTCCTGTTTATGCTCAGCCTGGCATCTGAGTGCACGGGGAGTTTATGTAGCCCGTGTGGGTGGGGAAATATCCAGCCCTGCTCATCTCTGGGCATCCGTCTCTGTCTTTATTGACCCCACTGCTGATCTGAGCTGGTGACATTTGTGGTCCCTCTTCTCAGCAGCAACAGCACACAGGGACAGCGCTCTGGTGAGCTCAGCCCTCTCTCTTAATGACAAGGTCCCTCCCTAGGCTCCCTTTGGGCTGTAGATTGCCTGAGCCCTGGATGTGGCTCTCATCTGGGTCTCCACCTGGGCAGTCTGCCCTGATGCAGGCCTCGGCCACAGGTCACTGTGACCGTCACCTCAATGACAGCATTGGCAGCTGCCCAGCCAACGGCCTCAGCTGTGTCCCACATGTCTGAGGTCATGTCTCAGGCTTGTGTCTACCTCACCAAGCCATGCAGCACGTCTTCTCTGCTGCAGCCACTTCCTACCGGGAAAGATTTTCTATGAGAAAATTTCTCCTCCAGAATTCTAAATACCAAACATATACAGTGTTCCTCTGCTGAGGCTTCCTTCTCAAGCCATGACCCTCAGTCTCACTACCCCTCCCCCTGCCAACAGAGGTTTTAAGCCTAGAGGTAAGCCTGTACGTGAATGCCTCAGTTCCTGCATTTGCCCCTTTTCTCTTCTCTCGACCACTCCTCTCACCATCAGAAGGCCTTATACTTCCCCCTGATGGGAACTTTGCTTCCATGTTCTCCATGTCTCTGCAGTGAAGTTGGCATGCGGAGTAAAGCTTATGGAATTTAGAAAGCCCTTCCACTTCAGAATCAAGCTTGCTACTCTAAACTGAGCTATGACCTCTATTCTCAGGGATTCAGCTTGAAACTATAAATGCTATTGGTTCAATGGATGAGGAGTTACTAAGCAACTCGCTAAATACATCAGCAATACTTTCAAAAATATTAACCTCATTATACTTTTTTAGTTGTCTTAATTTGGTACTGGCTTTCTTATTTTTTTACCCTATTTTTTACCACTACGATAGCAAATGAATCTATGGCAACATTGCCTTCACCAGAATGCCCAGGAAGGAAACAGAAGCACAGTAAGACTCACACCTGAAGGAGGGTGACATTTAAAAGACTGTCTTCTCCCTGCCCTGCCAGCAGCAAATTACCCCATTAAAATGGCAAGTGAAAGATATCTACGTGACTACCATTAAGAAGGGTTATTTAATTTCCTACAACGGCTTTTTTTTGGTCACAGGAAAAAGCCTGAGTTTTATCTTCAAGTATGATAAGACTCCTTCTTTCCTCACTGATAATTTCCAGATACAGTACTTTATCTTGAGGTGGGTTTTTCAATGAGATATTTCACATAGAATCATAGAATATCAGAACTGACTGGGTCCCAAGAGATCATCTAGTCCAGTCCTTTTAAATTATTTTAAGCCAGCAGAATTATGAATTTTTTCCCCAAAAAGACATCTTGCTCCAAAACCCCATATCTGAAAAACAATGGTACTACTCCTGTTGAAAGCAGGTTGGAGCGCTGGCCCTATCCCACAGTGACCTGTGGTACCTAAGCAGCAGCATCCTAAAGCGCCCTTAGGTCAATTACTACCGGCCCTCACTAAGGAGCAGGAAACCTGGACTCAAGAGATGCCTCTCACTGTCCGGGTCACATTGCAGGTTTGGTTTACGACTCTCTTAGCATTATTTCATGCTAGCACACATTCTGGCAAAGGTTGGTGCTTTTCTTAAAGTTGTTTTTGTTTGTTTTTTGTATTTGGGGTTTTTTTTTTTTTTGCTTGTTTTTTGGATTTATGCCTATTTAAATGTCTAAGTTATTTTGGGAACCGATTTTTGTTGTTTTAGTTTTTTCAGTGGTGATGTACCTTTAAGCTGTAAATCAGTAGAAGAAAGTGATTTCCTTTTCAAAAATTCTACATTCAGAAAAAGTTACAAAATAACAATAAACAGCTCTACTATTTACCAGCACCTGTTTGAATGGGAAGTTTAAGAACTCAGATCCTGAAACAAGCCACATGCATCCTCAGAGAAATGTCAAGAGGCAACTCTGTCCAAGAAGATATGTTTCCCACTTCATCAGATCATTATTTGACATAAAGCAAGTAGAATTGGAGTTGGGGATTTAAACAATAATATCAGAGTAAAGAAAAGAATAGATGGGGAATTGGGGGTGGAGGTGGTGGGAGGAACTGGGAGATTAGGATTGACATGTATACACCAATAGGTATAAAATTGATACCTAGTAAGAACCTGCTGTATAAAAAAATAAAATAAAATAAAACTAAAATATAAAAAACAAATAAACAAAAGAATAGAATGTTAAGCATGTTGTCCAGATCAACAAAGGTGAGAGCCATAGTGTTTCTTTTTTTTTTTTTTTTCTCTTACAAGCCTAATTTCTGAGATTTGAACATCCAGTAAGTCTTATTATACTTTGGAGGCCTTAGTGCGGAGCTTTAAACTTCAGGAACTATGAGTTCTTTAAAGCCATGGAAGATTGATTTCATGTTTTTCTTTCACAGCATTTTGATGTGGACTTGGCAGAGAACGAGGTTCCTGTGCTAATTTCCTCTAGCTCTTTGTAATTAGTCAGCATTTGAAATGAGGTAACAGGATATCATTGTCTACTGACCATTGCAAGCCCATTTGTTTATGACACACTCTCCCGGCTTTTACATGTACAATATTATTACCCACCTCTTCATTTGTGTTGCTGTCTCGTTCCTCTTTTCTAATTTCTCCAGTTCTACTCCCCTCGGTCCCCGCTTCCTTTGTGGGCAATGCAAGAGGCACTTTTCCTTCCAGCTGGCAAGGCATTAAGGAGGTCTGAAGGGGGTGTACAGAGTGACTTACACACTCCCCAGAGGCCAATTACACTTGGAATCCTCCTGACCGGCCCTGATCAGGGAGTGGGTCTTCCCCCTCACAGCCTATTGTGCTAGCTCTGGGCCACCTGATCAGCCTGGTCCTACCCAGTATTTAAATTAGGGCATCACCAATCCTGGACCCACGTCGGGGCCCCTGGGTAACACTGGGGAATAAATTAACATTCTGCTGTTGTTCCAAAGCCACATGGACACCATCGTTAGAAACCCATCAGCAATAAAGGAGACTGTTATGAAAGGCTCAAGAAGAAAGGGGGTGAAATAGCATCATGCAATTGTGTGCCATTGCACTGGGTCTTAATGCAACAATTACCATGTCGCCTTTGTTAGGTCTGGTGGAGGGGTGATAACGGTTTGACATGGCATCATGTTATGTGGTAGTTATGTAAGTTTACTGTAAGCATTTCTTTTAAGGACTGCCAAATACAGGGAAGGAAGGAAAGAAGGAAGGAAGGGAAAGAGGGAAAGGAGGGAGGGAGGGAGGAAAAGAAAAGGAAAAAAGAAAAACTGTATACGCAGACAATTCATGTGTTAGCTAGAACTGTAAGCCAGACCACTGAAAGGCTAATGTAAGTGGTCAAGCTAGTTTAGAGGAACACTTGCATAACAAAACAACGACAGAAAAGGAAGGTTAATGGAAAAGGACTAATAGGCAAGTTAGCAGACATCCAACAAACTGGCTGAGTAAGAATAATGTGAGAGAATATATGTTTCAAAATCAACGGCAATGTACTTTACAGAATTTCAAAAAGTGAGGAGGACTTTGAATTTATTGAGGACATATCTTGGCAGGACATCATGATGAAAAGCTTTCATTTTACAGCAAAAAAAAAAAAAAAATTGTTGTGAGTTCCTGCATTCTTGTGTTTTTTTTCCCCAAAGCAAACTGTGATATTGCTACTGAAATTTTGCAGTGAATTTCTACAGTAAGTTTCACAGTCCTTCGCATTCAAAATACACAGCTATTATATACTTACATCTATCTATATATCAGCCATTTTACTTTCTCTACTTTTATAACCTGTATTATACAGTGTTCTAAAATGAACATCAAAGAAGGAGGGAGTGAAATCATATCCTTTAAATAATTCAAACAGCTTTTTAAATGAGGCAATAAAAATATTTTTATGTAGAATGTATTGCCATTGTTCTCTCTTGAGAAACTATGTATATAATACTAATATAAAATACTTAGTTACTAGTTTATAAATATATAAATCAGAAATGATTTTTCACTCTGCAATAAAAGGGCAATACACAGTTAATATAACTTCCAGAATTTTAGAAACATTTGAAAAAATTGTTTGCTATTTTAAAAGTAGGTTATCAAATTTTATGCTGCTTTGAAAGTATATTTTGTATCTTTTTTTTTGAGAAAGAGATTTTTAATTGCATAATCATCTTAATTTTTATTATCTTTCTGCATAGCCTAGATTAAGAATAGCAAATAAGGGTTTCCCTGGTGGTGCAGTGGTTGGGAGTCCGCCTGCCGATGCAGGGGACACAGGTTCGTGCCCTGGTCCGGGAAGATCCCACATGCCGCAGAGCAGCTGGGCCCGTGAGCCATGGACGCCGAGCCTGCGCGTCCGGAGCCTGTGTTCCGCAACGGGAGAGGCCACAACAGTGGGAGGCCCACGTATCGCAAAAAAAAAAAAAAAAAAAAAACAACAAAATATATATATAAGAATTCAGATAAACTGATTTTAAAAATAGTGTCTCAATAGATGAATGAACAAATATAGGTAAGGAAGTAACAAATTAATAATAATCATGAAAATATTTCAGCCTTACTTAAATAACATCAGTAAGATATTTATAACCATCAAATGGATGAAGACTTAAAAATGAAAATGCTGATGAAGGTATAGTGAATAAGTGTTAAATGGTGATAATGAGAATAAGTACTACATTACTGGAAAGCAATTTGACAATCAATATCACTGGCCTCAAAATTTTTCATACACTTAGCTAATTTTGCTTCTTGGACTACACATTAAGGAACCAATACAAAATTCAGGTAAAAATGTATGCACAGGAATTTTTATTACATATTATTAATGTAATAAAAAGATTATTATTTGTGTGACAATAGGATAGTGACTAAGTAAATTACATAGTATCATATGTAATATTATGCAGCTATCAAGATCAAGTGCCAAGAAATTTTTGTGGAATAGGAAAATGCATATAATATGATTTTAAACCTTAAATGCAAGGTTCAAAACTGGGTATACAGTGGAATTCCAGCCCTGCTTTTAAAGTATACATACATATGGAACATTTGCCCTTAGAATCCAGCCCCCATGCAGTGAGGAAGCTCAAGCAGTCTAACTGATTCAAGGAGTTCCATGGAGACCCCCCAAAAGAGAAGAACCAATAGCTCCAGTTGGGCCAAGTCTTATGTAGCCACCCTGCCAAGATGCCAGATATGTAAGAAAAGCCATCTCAGACCTTTCAGACCACCCTATCTACCAGCTGAATATTACCAAGTGACCTCAGACAATGTCATGTGCAAAGTAGAAGAAATGCCCACTGAGCCCTGCCCAAGTCCCAGATCCACGAAATTTTGAAATGCAATCAAATGATTGTCAATATAGATATAAGATATAGATCAGTGAAAACAAGTAGATATGAATCTTAAGGAAACAACTGGAACAAAATACTCTAAAACATTAAGAGTGGTTATCTTCAGGTGAGATGTTTATCAATAATCTTTAACACTCTTTTAGGCTTATCAAGTTTCCGATAATAAGCATGTAATACTTTTATTTGAAAATGTTATCTTTAAAAGAGAAAAATGTAGTGATCATTATTGTTTAAAACAAAATATATCTTTAACATATCATATCCAGAGAAATATGGCAAAGAGGGCTTTGGAATAAATTACCTGCTTGGGAATTAAATGATCAAATTAAAAAAAATTTTTAACATCTTTATTGCAGTATAATTGCTTTACAATGTTGTGTTAGTTTCTGCTGTATAACGAAGTGAATCAGCTATATGTACACATATATCCCCATATCCCCTCCCTCTTGCCTCTCCCTCCCACCCTCCCTATCCCACGCCTCTAGGTGGTCACAAAGCACCAAGCTGATCTCCCTGTGCTATGTAGCTGCTTCCCACTAGCTATCTATTTTAAATTTGGTAGTGTATATATGTCAATGCTACTCTCTCACTTCGTCCTAGCTTACCCTTCCTCTCCCCATGCCCTCAAGTCCATTTTCTACGTCTGCGTCTTTATTCCTGTCCTGCCCCTAGGTTCTTAAGAACCTTTTTATTTTTTCTTAGATTTCATATATATATGTTAGCATATGGTATTTGTTTTTCTCTTCCTGACTTACTTCACTCTGTATGACGGACTCTAGGTCCTTCCACCTCACTACAAATAACTCAATTTCGTTTCTTTTTAGAGCTAAGTAATATTCCATTGTATATATGTGCCACATCTTCTTCATCCATTCATCTGTCAGAGGACACCTAGGTTGCTTTCATGTCCTGGCTATCGTAAATAGTGCTGCAGTGAACATTGTGGTACATGACTCTTTTTGAATTATGATTTTCTCAGGGTATATACCCAGTAGTGGGATTGCTGGGTCATATGGTAGTCCTATTTTTAGTTTTTTAAGGAACCTCCATACTGTTCTCTATAGTGGCTGTATCAATTTACATTCCCTCCAACAGTGCAAGAGTGTTCCCTTTTCTCCACACCTTCTTCAGCATTTGTTGCTTGCAGATTTTTTGATGATGGCCATTCTGACCAGTGTGAGGTGATACTTCATTGTAGTTTTGATTTGCATTTCTCTCATGATTAGTGATGTTGAGCATCCTTTCAGGTGTTTGTTGGCAATCTGTATATCGTCTTTGGAGAAATGTCTCTTTAGGTCTTCTGCCCATTATTGGATTGGGTTGTTTGTTTTTTTGATATTGAGCTGCATGAGCTGCTTGTATGTTTTGGAGATTAATCCTTTGTCAGTTGCTTCATTTGCAAATATTTTCTCCCATTCTGAGGGTTGTCTTGTCGTCTAGTTTATGGTTTCTTTTGCTGTGCAAAAGCTTTTAAGTTTCATTAGGTCCCATTTGTTTGTTTTTATTCCATTTCTCTAGGAGGTGGGTCAAAAAGATCTTGGTGTGATTTATGTCATGGAGTGTTCTGCCTATGTTTTCCTCTAAGAGTTTTATAGTGTCTGGCCTTACATTTAGGTCTTTAAATCATGTTGAGTTTATTTTTGTGTATGGTGTTAGGAAGTGTTCTAATTTCATTGTTTTACAGGTACCTGTCCAGTTTTTCCAGCACCACTTATTGAAGAGGCTGTCTTTTCTCCATTATATATCTTGCCTCCTTTATCAAAGATAAGGTGACCATATGTGCGTGGGTTTATCTCTGGGCTTTCTATCCTGTTCCATTGATCTGTATTTCTGTTTTTGTGCCAGTACCATACTGTCTTGATTACTGTAGCTTTGGTCTGAAGTCAGGGAGCCTGATTCCTCCAGCTCCATTTTTTCTTCTCAAGATTGCTTTGGCTATTTGGAGTCTTTTGTGTTTTCATACAAACTGAGAAATTTTTTGTTCTAATACTGTGAAAAATGCCATTGGTAGTTTGATAGGGATTGCATTGAATCTGTAGATTGCCTTGGGTAGTATAGTCATTTTCACAATGTTGATTCTTCCAATCCAAGAACATGTATATCCCTCCATCTGTTTGTATCATCTTTAATTTCTTTCATCAGTGTGTTATAGTTTTCTGCATACAGGTCCGTTGTCTCCTTAGGTAGGTTTATCCCTAGGTACTTTATTCTTTTTTGTTGCAATGGTAAATGGAAGTGTTTCCTAAATTTCACTTTCAGATTTCATCATTAGTGTATAGGAATGCAATAGAT
This sequence comes from Lagenorhynchus albirostris, assembly GCF_949774975.1. Lineage (NCBI taxonomy): Eukaryota > Metazoa > Chordata > Mammalia > Artiodactyla > Delphinidae > Lagenorhynchus > Lagenorhynchus albirostris. The sequence goes on from NC_083097.1 coordinate 74,679,581, forward strand.
TTCTTTGCATTAATTTTGCAACCTGCTACTTTACCAAATTCATTGATTAGCTCTAGTAGTTTTCTGGTAGCATCTTTAGGGTTCTCTATGTATAGTATTATGTCATCTGCAAACAGTGACAGCTTTACTTCTTTTCCGATTTGCATTCCTTTTTCTTCTCTGATTGCTGTGGCTAAAACTTCCACAACTATGTTGAACCATAGTGGTGAGAGTGGGCAACCTTATCTTGTTCCTGATTTTAGAGGAAATGGTTTCAGTTTTTCACCACTGAGAACGATGTTGGCTGTGGGTTTGTCATATATGGCCCTTATTATGTTGAGGTAAGTTCTCTCTATGCCTACTTTCTGGAGAGTTTTTTTTTTTTTATCATAAATGGGTGTTGGATTCTGTCAAAAGCTTTTTCTGCATCTATTGAGATGATCATATGGTTTTTATCCTTCAGTTTGTTAATATGGTGTATCACATTGATTGATTTGCATGTATTGAAGAACCCTGGCATCCCTGGGAAAAACCCCTCTTGATCATGGTGTATGATCCCTTTAATGTGCTGTTGGATTCTGTTTGGTAGTATTTTGTTGAGGATTTTTGCATCTATGTTCATCAATGATATTGGCCTGTAGTTTTCTTTCTTTGTGACATCTTTGTCTGGTTTTGGTATCTGGGTGATGGTGGCCTCATAGAATGAGTTTGGGAGTGTTCCTCACTCTGCTTTATTTTGGAGTAGCTTGAGAAGGATACGTGTTAGCTTTTCTCTAAATGCTTGATAGAATTCACCTGTGAAGCCATCTGGTCCTGGGGCTTTTGTTTGTTGGAAGATTTTTAATCACAGTTTCAATTTCAGTGCTTGTGATTGGTCTGTTCATATTTTCTATTTCTTCCTGGTTCAGTCTCAGAAGGTTGTGCTTTTCTAAGAATTTGTCCATTTCTTCCAGGTTGTCCATTTTATTGGCATATAGTTGCCTGTAGTAATCCCTCATGATTCTTTGTATTCTGCAGGGTCAGTTGTTACTTCTCCTTTTTCATTTCTAATTCTACTGATTTGAGTCTTCTCCCTTTTTTACTTGATGACTCCAGCTAATTGTTTATCAATTTTGTTTATCTTCTCAAAGAACCAGCTTTTAGTTTTATTGATCTTTGCTATGGTTTCCTTCATTTCTTTTTCATTTATTTCTGATCTGATCTTTATGATTTCTTTCCTTCTGCTAACTTTAGGGTGTTTTTTGTTCTTCTTTCTCTAATTGCTCTAGGTGTAAGGTTAGGTTGTTTATTTGAGGTTTTTATTGTTTTTGGAGTAGGACTGTATTGCTATAAACTTCCCTCTTAGAACTGCTTTTGCGGCATCCCATAGGTTTTCGGTCATTGTGTTTTCATTGTAATTTTTTTGTAGGTATTTTTTAATTTGCTGAATGATCTCTTGGTTATTTAGTAATATATTGTTTAGCCTCCATGTGTTTGTAGTTTTTACAGTTTTTTCCCTGTAATTGATATCTAGTCTCATAGCATTGTGGTCGGAAAAGATACTTGATACAATTCAATTTTCTTAAATTTACCAAGGCTTGATTTGTGACCCAGGATATGATCTATCCTGGAGAATATTCCATGAGCACTTGAGAAAAATGTGTATTCTGTTGTTTTTGGATGGAATGTATTATAAATATCAATTAAGTCCATGTTGTTGAATGTATCATTTAAAGCTTGTGTTTCCTTATTTATTTTCATTTTGGATGAGCTGTCCATTGGTGAAAGTGGGCTACTGAAGTCCCCTACTATGATTGTGTTACTGTTGATTTCCCCTTTTATGGCCATTAGCATTTGCCTTATGTATTGAGGTGCTCCTATGTTGGGTGCATAAATATTTACAATTGTTATATCTTCTTCTTGGATTGATTCCTTGATCATTATGTAGTGTCCTTCTTTGTCTCTTGTAATAGTCTTTATTTTAAAGTCTATTTTGTCTGATATGAGCATTGCTACTCCAGCTTTCTTTTGATTTCCCTTTGCATGGAATATCTTTTTCCATCCCCTCACTTTCAGTCTGTATGTGTCCCTAGGTCTGAAGTGGGTTTCTTGTAGACGGCATATATATGGGTCTTGTTTTTGTATCCATTCAGCCAGTCTATGTCTCTTGTTTGGAGCATTTAATCCATTTACATTTAAGGTAATTATTGATATGTATGTTCCTATGACCATTTTCTGAATTGTTTGGGGTTTGTTTTTGTAGGTCTTTTCCTTCTCTTGTGTTTCCTGCCTAGAGAAGTTCCTTTAGCATTTGTTGTAAAGCTTGTTTGGTGGTGCTGAATTCTCTTAACTTTTGCTTGTCTCTAAAGGTTTTAATTTCTCCATCGAATCTGAGTGAGATCCTTGCTGGGTAGAGTAACCTTGGTTGTAGGTTTTTCCCTTTCATCACTTTAAATATATCCTGCCACTCCCTTCTGGCTTGCAGAGTTTCTGCTGAAAGATCAGTTGTTAACCTTATGGAGATTCCCTTGTATGTTGTTTGTTGTTTTTCCCTTGCTGCTTTTAATTTTTTTTTTATTTAATTTTTGATAGTTTGATAAATATGTGTCTTGGTGTGTTTCTCCTTGCATTTATCCTGTATGGGACTCTCTGCACTTCCTGGGCTTGATTGACTATTTCCTTTCCCATATTAGGGAAGTTTTCAACTACAATCTCTTAAAATATTTTCTCAGACCGTTTCTTTTTCTCTTCTTTTTCTGGGCCCCCTGTAATTCGAATGTTGTTGAAATTAATGTTGTCCCAGAGGTCTCTGAGGCTGTCCTCAATTCTTTTCATCCTTTTTTCTTTATTCTGCTCTATGGTAGTTATTTCCACTATTTTATGTTCCAGGTCACTTATCCATTCTTCTGCCTCAGTTATTCTGCTATTGATTCCTTCTAGAGTATTTTTAATTTCATTTTGTGTTGTCCATCACTGTTTGTTTGTTCTTTGGTTCTTTTCGGTCCTTGTTAAACGTTTCTTGTATTTTCTCCATTCTATTTCCAAGATTTAGGATCATCTTTACTATCATTACTCTGAATTCTGTTTCAGGTAGACTGCCTATTCCTCTTCATTTGTTTGGTCTGGTGGGTTTTTACCTTGCTCCTTCATCTGCTGTTTGTTTCTGTGTCTTCTCATTTTGCTTAACTTACTGTGTTTGGGGTCTCCTTTTTGCAGGCTGTAGGTTCATAGTTCCCGTTGTTTTTGGTGTCTGCCCCCAGTGGCTAAGTTTGGTTCAGTGGGTTGTGTAGGCTTCCTGGTGGAGGGTACTGGTGCCTGTGTTCTGGTGGGTGGGGCTGGATCTTGTCTTTTTGGTGGGCAGGGCTCCGTCTCGTGGTGTTTTTTGGGGTGCCTGTGAACTTAGTATGATTTTAGGCAGCCTCTGCTAATGGGTGGGATTGTGTTCCTGTCTTGCTAGTTGTTTGGTATGGGGTGTCCAGCACTGGAGCTTGCTGGCCATTGGGTGGAGCTGGGTCTTAGCGTTGAGACAGAGATCTCTGGGAGAGCTCTCACTGATTGATATTACATGGGGCCAGGAGGTCTCTGGTGGTCCAACGTTCTGAACTTGGCTCTCCCACCTCAGAGGCGCAGGCCTTGACACCGGGCCGGAGCACCAAGACCCTGTCAGCCACATGGCTTGGCACATGATGAAGACCATGTTGAAGACCTAGTATGACACCAGCCAGGCTGCTTTCTTCACCTGCAGAAACTACTACCAGATCAGTGAGAGACACTGGTCTTGACCACCTTGATGGCAAGGACCACACTTGTGAAAGGATGTCAATCAAAAGGGGACCCAGAGGAGAAGAAAAATCTAAAATTTTTTAAATAAAAATACTCGTCTTAAATGTTTACTACTTAGACTACCTGTAAAGAATCTAGTCAAATTTGGAAAATAGCAAATGACTACTTTATACATGGGTAATATTTAGCTCTGAGATCCTCAGTGATGATAATGTAGTCACATATCACAATCTACTTTTGGGTTGGTGAACAACATCATTCATTCATCAGTTCATGGACATTTCTAGTTTTGTTCATCAATTTCATTTTAAATTCCCAGGATCTGAATTAACTGTGTGTGTCTGCTTCCAACAGGAGGGTAGTCTTTTTAAAATTATACATGTCAGTGCATCACTTACATAATGTCACATCCTGTTATGCTTCTTCCCACTATGAACTGGCATAACACAACACGACATGAGAGAAATGTATTGACATAGTGCAAGATGTCAAAAAATACAAAATTTTAGCAGATAATATGGTACAGATATTTTGAGTTATCTTAATTCTTCTGAGCAACTTGGTTTACCTTATTAAAGTTGGTTCTTGAAAAAGCTGACAGCAAAATTGTTTGTACTTGATCCCAGAAGACTTCAACTTAAGTTTGGATGTTTAAAATGTTAAGTGATAATGTGGTATAGGGGAAATATTTACATTTAATCATATGGTATTTTTAAAATATTCTACTATAAATAACTCAAACTATCAGAAAATTATGTCGAATTTTGACTTATAATGGAGTAAGGTCATGGTTTCATGGGACAAGAGCACTAACACAGAAGGAATAATTTTAATGTGCTGTACAACCAAAAGTCAGGATTTGCAAATCAAAATTCTTACAATGACCAAGGGGTCAAAGTAAACAAATGATAGAGGGAAGCTGGGCTAGGATAGAGATGGACAGGGCAATGTGTGCCTCATAGTTAGTGTTCAGCTCCAGCCATTGTTGTCTTATGGAAAAATGTGAGTCTATTGTCCCAGATCTTCTTGCTCTTCAGGAGAAGATTTTCTATGTGTGAAATATATTGGTTTTTGAATGTTGGCAAGTAATTCATAGTTTTAAAACATGAACAGGTTAAACAAAACATACCTGTGTGCAGAGAGAGCTGGTCGGGCTACAGCGCCCCCTCTAGAGTCTTAAATGCTAATACATATGCCCAATAATTATTGTGTTCATGGTTGACTCAAGGAGCTCAGCTGCTGGAAATTCAATACCGTACAAGCTAGAGAGGAGCACATGTTCAAGAGCAAATGTCTAATTTTTGACTAGGCTAACTTTGCTCCATGACTCTCAGCATTTACAAGCCACCCTCCAGCCTGCTGCTGACACAGAATACTGTTAACTGCAGATAAAGTGTAAACATTCCCACTGAAGAGTAGAAGCTTAACCTAAAAGGAATTTTTATACTCACATGTTCCAAAATGTGTTGTGAACCCAGAATATCCAGCTAAAGTTTATAATTACTTTCCCCACTGATTCCATTAAGGGGCCTGGGGACAATAGAGCTGGGAAAGAAGAATGGGTGGCTATTTGAATTCACAAAAACTTTGAAATATAAATTTTTAATCCAGTTTTGTTACTTTCAAAGATAGCACAGTTTTGTTGACTGCAATCACAATGACATTTACTGATGAACATACCAAGTGCCAGAAAGGGCTAAGCACATAAAAATGAGGAAAGCCTTGTCTAGTAGATGAGAAGAGTTTTGCAAACAAATCATTATAATAGTACAGTGTGATTCATGCTATAAAAGAGGAAGGAACAAAGTATACCTCCCTAGAAGAGAGAGTGATCAAATCCAACTGGGCATGGAAGATGAACATTTTGCCAAAGAGGAGACACTTGAGCAGGTCTGAACCCAAAAACTGAAATAGTTTGGCCAGCAAAGAGAATTACAAATAATTAAATATAGAGACAGCATGGGGCTCAAGGATGTTGGAAAGGAGAGAGCAGCAAGTTATAGGTCATCCTAAGAGTTTGGGCTTAATTTTTGGCAATGAAAAGCTATTGAAGGCTTTTAAGCAGAGAAGTGCAGCTGATCAAATCTTTGTTTTAGAAAGATCACTGAGAACAACGTGTAGGGATAGAAGCGGGTGGGACTCAGAGACAGGGAAATGAGCTAAGAAGCTGTATCAATAATCCATGAAACAATCATGAAGGCTGAACATTTTTAATAAGCAAAACTAAGAAAAGGAAAATAATAATTCTTAGTACACATTATATGAAGTATAATAAACATAACTGTACTTTTACTTTTAACTTTTTAGACCAAAGTAATCATGTATATTTTGTCTAAATTGCCACAAAATGCAATGTTAGAACTTAAGTTCATAAACAATAACCAATGACTGAAATCATATCAATAAAAGTCTATGTTAATGAAGAAAAATTACAGCTTCTAATCTCAAGCTAAATTTTTTTGTCGGATTCTCTTGATGCTTATTCAAAGAAGTTATTTGTTTAAATGCAGTTTTATTCCTTTACTAGAGTTGGTAGAGCGTAGAAATGTCATGTTGCTTGTCTCAGTCTGGGTTCCCTGAGAGCAGAGTCTGAGGTTGAGGGCTCATAGGCTCCTACTTTATCATGGAGAGCAACCCTGGGAGCAGGAGTGAGGGACAAGGGGAAGGAGAAAAAGCCCTAACAAAGACTTGAGGATGTGTTTCAAGTTCAGCACTGCTAATTGCAACTGAGTGTTCCAACATCCTAGAAACTCTCTACCCAGCTTCTCAGAACAGCTGTTGGAGGAAGCAAAAGAGGGAACTTTTCTACAAGCTCCCACCTTCCATGGGTTTTAACCCTGGCTTAATGTTGCCTAATTAACTCCCTGCACATTTCCCAGTTCCACATGTGTAGATCCCCAGCACCAAGCTGGTCATGCAGTTCCCCACACCTGTCAGTCAACACTTGTGTGGAAGGTGAGAGGTCCACAGGGGCACCAGGTAAGTGCTGTCAGATTGCACTTGCATGGTGTCAATCAGAGCCCACTTAGAGCTGCCTGCTGCTGTAGAGGCTGGGACAAGACAGGTGAGACCAATGGTTTCTCAAGCGGGGTCCACCAGGTATATGATACTAAGCCTGACTTCTGAAAGAAACTTACACAATCAGAATAATACATGAAAATGAAAACAACCTTCATTAATCACTCTATAATCAGAACTATTCACTAAGAATTTATCTTTGAGACAAGAGATGTAAACACAAGTACAATTATTTGTTTACAGTTCTCACCCACTCAGTAATTTGCTTTTGGTCTTAACCATGCTATATGCCAGTATTTCAATTCATTTACTGTAATTCTCTGATCCTACCACCCTTTCAGGTCTCTAACTTCCCTCATGTCCTCCTCCCTTCCCACCTTGGATTCCATGCTTCATTGTGATAATTATTCACTTGCATATATCAACTCCCTCACCTTTCTTTCTAGGACCTTGTGAAACAACAGAAGGAAGCAGAAAAGAATTTCGAGAGGCTCTCCTGCCACATTCTCACACCTTCCTGCAGCTGGCGCCTACTTCTGCCTTCCCTTCTGTTTCCCTGGGTGGCTTGCCTGTTCCTATGAGGGCCCTCCCCCTCCACCTCGTCCTTGGTTCCATCTCCTCTTGCTCACTAAGAGACATTGCTCCAGTGTCTGTCTTCTCTTTCTCCTCTATCATCAATTTTCCTTCTCTATTGGATCAGTGTTCAGAATGCAGTTACTAGGATGTTCTGATCTTTAAAATACCCTCTCTTGACCACATGTAGCCTAGGAGACCATAGCCTACTAGCTAACAAGCAATTTCTCTGCTCCCCTTTGTAGTATTCCTCTTTAGCTTCTTCTATCATTCTCCCTTGAACCTCCTGCCAGATGACTTCTATCCCCACCTCTCCATCTTCACTTGTCAAGATCGTTAATGATTATCACACTGATGAACGCAACGGTCATTTACCAGTTCTCATCTTAAGTATCAACAACATTTGATACAGATGATCTCTTTAAGCTTTTTTCCAGCTTTGTTTCTGGGGAAATATTCCGTCTATCTCACTGTCTATTCCTTCTCAATCTCTTTGTTGATGCTTCTACATCTCACCAAACTCTAAACCTGAGAGCCTCGAGCCTCAATTTTGTGACTGCTTTTCTCTACATACACTTGGGATTTAGATAACCACCTCCAGTTCCCGGAGCTATAAATGTCATCTATTCCCTGGATACCATCTAATCCAGACTCTCTCTAAACTATCCCAATTTCAATACCAAAATTTGCTTCTTCTCACACATTAAAATCTTAGAACCACATATGAATTCTCTTCTTTTTACTCCATTACTCAATCTCTGATCAAGTTCTTTTAGACCCTTATTTGCAGTAATAATAGTGATAAAAGCTAAGACATATATATGCAATGTCTTGAACGTATTTCATCATTTCCATTCCTACTAACCTTACCCTTATTAGTACCCTTTTTTTCTTTTTTTTTTTTTTGGCCGTGTTGGATCTTCGTTGCTGCACATGGGCTTTCTCTAATTGCGGCGAGCGGGGGCTACTCTTTGTTGCGGTGCACGGGCTTCTCATTGTGGTGGCTTCTCTTGTTGCAGAGCACAGGCTCTAGGCACGTGGGCTTTAGTAGTTGCAGCACGTAGGCTCAGTAGTTGTGGCTCACGGGCTCTAGAGCACAAGCTCAGTAGTTGTGGCACACAGGCTTAGTAGTTGTGGCTCACAGGCTCTAGAGTGCAGGCTCAGTAGTTGTGGCACACAGGCTTAGTAGTTGTGGCTCGCGGGCTCTAGAACACAGGCTCAGTAGTTGTGGCTCACGGGCTCTAGAGTGCAGGCTCAGTAGTTGTGGAGCACAGGCTTAGTGGCTCCATGGCATGTGGGATCATCCCAGACCAGGGCTCAAACCTGCGTCCCCTGCATTGGCAGGAGGATTCCTAACCACTGCGCCACCAGGGAAGCCCATTAGGGCCTAGTGTAATTAAATTACTAAAACAATTCTATTTCCTCCAGTTTTCCTTCCCCATTCACTTCCAATTCATTCTTCCATACCCAAAAAATAAATGTTTTGACTCTTGCCATAGTTTTCAAATGTTCATTATAATTTATATTAACTATTGATGGGCCAGAGATGCACATGTGCTTCCAACTTACAGTCTAAATATCACTGATAGTTTATTTTTCTTACGGATCATGAACCATTGATTGTAAAGATAAAAATAACCAGCTTGAAGGTCTCCTGGTACCTCCACATTGGTCAGATAAGTTTGGCATAGGCTGTAGTAGCAGTCAATTCCAAAATCTTAGTGTTTTCAGGCAAAAATTAGAATTTTGGAGAACTTGTATCTGCCCCTGAGCTTGATGACTTCCCAGTACTTAAAAACTCTTCTGATGAGATCAGCAGTGGTATTAACAAATGTGATCTTTAGATATTGTCTAATGAAATGTGTCAACATATGGAAGACCTGCAAAGTTAGTTTACAAATATTTTTCAAGTGATTGAGGCATAATGTTACAAAACCATGCATGAGTGAAAGAGTCAAACTGCAAGACAGGCCAATGGATTTTAATGAAGCAGAGTACAAAAAGTTCATTAACATCATTTCAGACTCCTCACTGAAACATGTTAAGAAACTACCACTTGTCAAGGTCAAAGCAGAATATCGACAACTCTCCAAAAGGCTATTAAAATACTCTTCCCTTTTCCAACTACCTATCTAAGGTCAGACATTTTTCATGTACTTTAATCAAAACAGCATATCACAACAAAGTGAATGTAGTGGCAGACAAAATAATTCAGCTGTCTTCTGACATTAAAGACATTTGGAAAACTGTAAACTATGCCGCTCTTCTCACTAAATTTTGAAGGCGTTTGGAAAATATACTTATTTTTCACAAAATACATGTTATTTTTAACATCGGTTTACTACTATTTTTTAATTAATTACTAAATTTTCTTTAGTTTCTCTATTTTAATCTCTACTATAGTAAGTATCGATAGATACAACCCACATAAAAAAAGCTAGACAGCGTTCTCACTACTTAATAGTGTTAAGGAGGCCTGACACTATAAAGTCTGCAAATTATTGGTCTAAGCCTACAACTTCCTTTTCTTCCTGTACTTTTTGTCCCTGCAGACAAAGGGGCTCTTTTTGTTGCCTGAACTAAACCTTTTCCTGTCAGTATATTAAATACTGTTTATTTATTTATTTGGTTATTTAGTTGTTGGTTGTTTCTTCAGAGTCCAGTCATTTTACTAAGCTCTATATTAACTCTAACAGTTTTTCAATCGATTCTTCTGCTCTTTATGTGTACAGTAACATCACTGGAAAATATGAAAACTGAATCTCCTTTCTAAACTAGAGCTCCATTCTTATTTATGTTACTACTTCCTAAACAATATTAAATAATAGCATTGTAGGAATAAGATGACAATGATTGCTAATTTTATTAAGAATATCTCCAGTGTTTCTCCACAAAGTAAGATGGTGACAGCTGGTAATGCAAAGGCTTTACAATCTTAACAAAGTATGCTTCTGATCCTGGTTTGATAAGAATTTGACCAGAAGAGATTTTAGATTTAATTAGATTCTTTTGGGGTTTGATAAACAGAGAAGTGGCCCCAAAGATGTCTACATTCTAATCCCCAAAACCTGTTACTGTGTTACCTTACATATAGTGAAACATACTTTGCAGATGCGATTAAGGGCCTTGATATGGGGAAATTATCCCAGATTATCCAGGTGGCCTCAGGGTAATCACAAGGGTCCATGTAAGAGGAAAGGCAAGAGGGTCAGAGTCAGTAAAGATGTGATGACAGAAGAAGTTGGAAGGATAAGAGGAAGGGGACATGAGCCAAGGAAAGCAGGTGGCCTCTACAAGCTGGAAAAGCATAAAAATGGATTCCTCCCTAGAGCCTCCAGAAGGAATGCAGCCCTGTCAACACTTTGATTTTAGGGCTCCTGATCTCCCAAACTGTAAGATAATAAATTCGTGTTGTTTCAAGACATTGAGTTTGTGGTAATTTGTTACAAAAGCAATAGGAAACTAATGTATTAGGCATCATTCATAATGATCGTATTACTTTTATTCTGCAACCTATGATGTAATGTTCAAATTAATATGTCAAATCATAATGAATTATTTTATTTGAGGATGAAAAACTAGTTTTGGTTATGGTGTTTCATTATTTAAATATGCTCCTATTTTTTATTTTCTGATATTTATTTAGTATATTTTCATCCATGTATTACAGTAATGACATTAATCTGTAGTTTTCACTGCTGTGCTAACTTTGTCATACTTTGTTATCAAAGCTTACTAGCTTCATAAAATGACTTGAAATGTTCTCTTTTTATGCTCTCAATCTACTTAAACACTATGGGAATTTTTAATCAGTGCACTTTGAAGACACAAAAGTTAAAACTTGAATTTACTTTTTAATTTTTTTAACAGTTGTAGGCCTACTTAAATTTAAATTTTCCACCTCTTTTCAGACCAATTTTGTTAACTTATACCTTGTCAGGAACTTACGTATTCATTGAGATTTTTAAGTTTATTAGCATAGAGTGGTGTGCAAAATTTTCTTAAAATGTTTAAACTCTCCCATTTACTGATATATCCCCCCCTTGTAAACTATAAATGTCTACATTTAATATTCCATTTATTTTGTTCTTGTTTGGATATTCCAGAAGTTTTTCTATTAGTTACTCTTCCTTTTTTGCTGTTCTTTCCTAAAAAAATAATAAATCAGTGATTGAATCATATTCTTTCTCCTGAGTTTCTTATGTTTGCTTTGTTGTTTTTCTTCCAACTTTTTGGGTTAAATATTAATTGATTTTCATTCTTTGTTGTTTAATAAACAAGGAACTCCAGTCTATAAATCTGCCTTCAAACCATGACTTTGGAAATATCACAGTGGTTTTAATTTAGAAAGTGCTCCTTATCTCTCTAAATATGCTAGCTAAAATCTGTAGTGTTACTTTAATCCAAGAACTCTTTGGCAAAATGCTTTATTTTGCTTTTAATATCTAACTAGTGTGAATTTTTTGTTTAGATGTGCAATTAGGTTTTTATTTTATTGCAATGCCATTAAAATACACAGCTTACACAGTTTCTACTCCTGGTTTTTAATTATGATTTTGACCATGTGTGTTTGGCATATGATCACTTTTTGTAAGTGTTTGAGGCATTTCTAAAGAAAATATTGTTCCTTTAGAATATAGAGTTTTATACAGATACATTTAAATTTTATAAAATTTTAGTATAAATATATACACATGCCACATATGTATGTAAAAATATAAATATAGATATAATTATTATGTTAACTCCATTTTTTCAAGTCCTTTCAGTCCTTATTTATTTTTTACTTTTGATTTGTCAAAGACTAAGAATAGTATGTGATAAAGTATCCCATTACAATTGTGTTTCTGTCAGTTTCTCCATGTATTTCTAACAGTTTATGCGGTAGATAATTTATCTTTTCAGTCACATAATGTTTTATAACTTATAACTTTATTGTGGACATTAGCTTTTATCAAAATAAAAACGTGACATTATATGCTTTTTATTCATGAATTCTATTTTGTATCAAAGTAATATTGCTTCCTCTGGGTTTGGTTTTCTTTTTTTTGGTAAGTCTGATGTATGTTTGTCTTTAACTTTATATTTAACATTCTTTTTCATGTTGTTTTACATATGGTCCAAAAATATTTGGAGAAGTCTGTAGCCAGCCTAAGTTTTGTTTTTTATAAGTAACATGATTTTCCTGCTAACATGTCTGATAATTTTGCTGTATTTTTAGAATATAATAATTTCACCAATATGTGTAGTAAAATTAATATTTCTCAGATTTCATGAGCTATTTCTATATTTTTAAAAGTCAGTCTATCTTTTGCTAATGAATCTTCTTCTGTTACATCTTTGCTTATTACTTTTGTTCATCTACTCTGTTCTCACTTTCTATATATGTAGATTGTATCATATAGCTCTGTCCATATTACTAAATTTTTTATTATTTTCAATTATTTATACTTTTCCTGAAATTGTAATATTTCATCACATCTATTTTTTTATTTTTTATTTTGTTAATTTGATTTTCTTTCTGTCAATTTTTTTATAGCCTGCTTCCCTTGAAGTTACTAATTTAACAGTTCTGTTTATCATACCTATACAGTACTTCTGTATCTTAATTTTGTTTTATCTTCATAATTGCTTGTTAAAACCTAATGAATGTTTTTTGAATCTCATTGGAAACAGAAATTTTCTAAAATTTTTCTGCATTTCTGAACACAGATATACTACAGAGAATATATCCTCTATCCTCTGATTCTACTGGGCAGTTCCCTGCTTTTGATCAAGTAACTGCTTATTACATTGTTGCCTCAGGCAGTAATCCATTCAATACCAGCCTTCTGAGGGAAGGAGCCCCAGTGTCGTGGTCTCGTGTATGATTTGGCCATCCTTCCCACAGCCTGACTTCATCTTTTTAGGACTCTGAAAGATGAAAAATAACGTGTTGGGCAGACCTTAGAATACTGGTAATACCAGACCAAGACAATAAAATGTTCAAAGGAATGGAGATAATATTTGACCAAGATGTCACACTGAGTACACATATCTTTTTTTCCCTTCCTGCTTAAAGTCCTTGGAATGACAAAAATTATACTTTTAAAGTACATTAATGTACATCAGTGAAAATGAAAGTGCCATTAGTAAACTAGAATATTTCAGGAATTACTGAAAAACAGACCATAATCAATCACATAAGCAAAAGAGAAAAGCAATCCCAGGAGTGCTCTGGGCTCAGCAGAAAGGTGCACAGAAAATCATTAGGTTGATTGCCCATTGCCCAGAACAGTAGGCAGCAGAGGTATTTTCCTGGAAGCCGCAGCTAATGAAATAAATACTAAATATTAGGTGTGGAAAGGCAATGTTTTGGCAGATAGCTAGCAAAACCAGGAAGAATAAGAATCCCTAATTCCTAGAAGTACCTGTGCACACCATACAACAGTATGTATGATCTCTCCCCTAGAATAAGCAGGGACTGTCTATAGATTGTGAACGAGAATATTTAAACACAAAGAAGAGGCAAAAGATAATAATTACCAAATATTTGAGGAAATTATCAGCATGATAAAGACAACAAATTAAATAAAAAATTAACAGCTGAGAAATTAAAGTTTGCCTAACAGAGCAAACACTTCAAATATTTATACTTGATATATTTAGAGAACTTCAAAAGGATATTTCATACACAAAAATAGAAACAATTAAAGATCTTAAAACTTTAAATATGATTGTCAAAAAAATTAAGTGGTAATTTTGAAAGCTAAATGAAATGAAAACACAGCCACAGAATGAATTCACAAACTGAAAGAAGAACCTGAAAGATTCTTCCAAAACATGATACAAAAGAATAAAATATTGATTACACTGTACAAAATAAATCTAAGACATATTGATAATAGAATTATAAACTCCAACATCCATTACACTAGATTTATGAAAAGAGTAACAAGCACAATGAAGGAAAGAAAATCATCAAAAAATTATAGAAGAAAATTTCCCAGAGCTAAAAAAAGATGCATGCCTTTGGGCCTAACTAGGGCTCAACAGAATCAAAGAAAAAAGATACTCATAAAGATAAATCGTAGTAGAGTTTTAAAACTCCAAAGAAAGGGAAAATCCTAAAAGTTTTCACGGGGACGTAAATAGGTGACCTATGGAGGAATAAGACGCAGTATATTTGTATCAAGTTTCTCAGCAACAACTTATTCTAGAAGACAATGGAGCAATGCTGTCAGAGAACCAGAAGGACATTTGTTTAAATCTAATTCTTGACCCAGCTATAGTTTTAATCAATTATAAAGACACAATAACAGCATATTCAGAAAAGCAAAGACTCAAATTTTACCCCTCTCACATCCTTTCTAAAAATAACTACTTAAGAATATTCTGTTTTATACCAGTGAAAAGGATTAGAAAATGACTTGAAATGTTTTAAGAAATAGTGGAAAATCTGAACAGAATAATTACTGTAGAAGAAAATGTTAAAGTTTATTCCTAAAATGGTATCAAACCCAGATGATTTTATGGAAAAAACATAGTAAACAATTCCCAGAACAAATAATCCCCATGAGCATAGAAAAACAGGGAAATGTGGAAGTCTGCCCAACATATTTTTGAAGGCTAGAAAAATTCTGATAGCACAAATTGGACAAGGATAAGACAAGACAAAATTGTAGTCCAATTTTGCTTATTATATAAATTCAAGATATTAATAAATGAATCCCATAGTCCAGCCACAAAATAAAATATTGTTATCAAATATACTATCATAGAAATGAAAGCCTGATGTAACCCTAGGAAATTTATTACAGTAATTCAGTATAAGAAGTAGATTAAAGGAAGAAAATGATATTATAACCCCAACAGATGCCAAGAATTTTCAATAAAATTCAACCCCATTACTGACTTGAAGTGGTGATTAAATTCTTCTGCCACTCTGAATCCTATCATCCCCAATGAAAATAATAAGTCTATTTTTATTGGGGCATCACCTACCATGACCCCCACTTACAGAGGACAGTCACTACTGATTTTCTAAAGTTAGTAATCCTTCAACAATGTATTTCTCAATGCCTCAGTGAAGAGAATGTTCCCTGGGCCTTCTTGAGAAACATAATTATAGAATGAGTAAACAGGTTATACAAACTTCAACATTTCTAACTATCCAATTATTTTTATTCCTTCTTCTATATAATATCAAAGAATTTCTGGTATCTCAGATGCATTTAATGCAGGCCACCACAGAGAACAGATTTCAATTATCAGAGCAAGACTTTAGAACCATTCCCTGCTACATTGCATATGTCAACTGAAAAAAAAATACACAATCTAAAAGTTAAGAATTATGTTTTATATTTGTAAGTCCCATGTGCTTTGCTTTGTGGTTATTTGGTACCATCCTATGACTAGAAGCAAAACTGTACTGAGAGACCTGAACATCTCCTTATCCTTAAACATTTGCATCCCCTATAGTATTTAGAATACTATCTTGTACATACTAAATGTTATTCTTTTTGTATGAACATTAACAAATAAAAAGTTTGAGCCACATCTCAAACACAGAAACTAAACTTTTAAAAGAGTTTTAAGAAACAAATATTTCAATTAAAAAAATTTATGTATTTAACTTTATTTTAACCCAACAGACAAATGGGGAGGCATGTGTTTTTTTCATTTAATTACATTTTAAGACCTGGGTCAACTTTTCCTCTGCACTTGGGACCTTCCCATTTTTCAACAAGCTAAGCTCTTTGTCATTGTACTAGCTGCTTTGTAAGAGCTATAACGTACAAAAAGAGAGATATAGAGTGGAACCCTAGACACCTGGAAAAGCTAATGCCTAATTCCTCAACAACCACAATTGTGAGCTGTGTAGCTGCCATTGCAGAAAAGTACATTTTCCATTATCAGAAATAATGAACCAGATTTCCCCACTACCCACTCAAGTAGAGTAACACATCTGAGGCTTTCTGGTAGAAATTAACAAACCCAGTAGCACTCCAGTGTCCTAGAATCCTTAATGAATATCCCTAAACACTTTACCTAACGCTGAGAGGACACATCAGCACTATGGGGAAAAAAGAAGCCCATAATTACTTAGCTTTTTATTTAAATCATCTTATAAATTGTTTAGTCTCTCCTCATATAATTTGGAGTGTAGACTTTTTTTATTCCTGAACGTGTCCTGGTGTGAGAGACATCACATGTCCTGACACATGTTGTTGGACGGGTGGGGAAGGATTGGTGTTTAAAAACTATCCCTGTGCCCAGTAGCTCAAATTCCCTATAAGTAATGAGTCTTTACTTTAGTGGAGCCAACTTATATGTCAGCGGCCACCCACCCAGCTATGGTCTATCAAATTCTAATGGAAAATTATAACGAGCGTTTGAATGGCTAGAGCTCAGCAGATAAGAAATCACTGTATATTTAGAGTCATTTTACAAACTGCCTCTATCTTCAGAAAATTAGGCTTGCACTTTCCTTTCTATCATCCCATTTTTTTTTCAACTTAGTTGTGAAGTCACAGGGCAGAATCTGATTCATACACTAATGTCTCTTTGTTCTTGGTTCTACTGCTTTCACAGAAATGCTGTAGGCAGTTCTCTAGAATGACTAATTCACTGGAGAAGTTATCAGAGTCCATTCAGTTGCAACTATAAAATAATTCAAGTAAGACAATGGTGCCTGCTAGCACTCCATGGGGAAGGTTTGTCTGTTCAACTATTTGATTCACCCCAACATATTCATCTGTGAAGTTAAAAATCTCATCTAGAATGCCCTGTTCATGATCAATTTGTCATTCCTGTCATAAATTAAGTGATGAAAATAGAAGAGTTTTTTTTAAGGTAAAGCAAAGTCAAAATATGTTTTACACCACTCAACTGAAGTTTGCATCACAGAATTTAAATATTTTAAATACTATTTATATTATAATATTTAGAAGCAAAATCGCCTTCCCTGAATTAGTTTCAAAAGTTCTTGCTGCATTACTCTGGTGGGTGTGGAATATTTAAGAATCCATGTATATATACTGGGTTAGCCATTTTTAATTTTTTAAAGATGTTATCCATCATGAGCATAATAAGAAATATCAATAAATTTAGGCTTAGAATGTAAATATAATAAAATTATAGAAATTGTCATGTTTGCCATTACTAAAACAGTGCCAAGTCACCCAGATGCATGCACTTTCAATGGGTTCTGTTAGATAAAACTATGTATTACAGTAACTCACTCTATACCAATTTCTTCTAGTACTGAACTCTCAAACATTTTATAACTGATTTTATCCATATTGAACTAGAGAAAGTTTAGTCTTCAAACAGCCATTCAATATTCAGAAGTATTGTTTCCCTATAGTATGAAAGGTAAAGGACTGGAATTAGATTATATAAATAGTAATAGTACTTATCAACACATTAAAATTTTCAGCCTGGGCTTCCCTGGTGGCACAGTGGTTGGGAATCCGCCTGCCAATGCAGGGGACATGGGTTCGATCCCTGGTCCGGGAGTATCCCACATGCCGCAGAGCAACAAAGCCCGTGCACCACAACTACTGAGCCTGCACTCCCCAAAAAGAAAAGCCACCGCAATGAGAAGCCCGCACACTGTAACGAAGAGTAGCCCCCGCTCTCCACAACTAGAGAAAGCCTGCGCACAGCAATGAAGACCCAATGCAGCCAAAAATAAATAAATTAAAAAAAAAACTTTCAGCCTCTATCTTTCCAGAAAACTGCTACTCAAAACCAAATGAAGTAGTCAGAAAATAGAAGACCAGAATGAAAACAGATACAATAGAAGAATACGAAGACTAGAAATGTAACAGCATACAATGCTTCCTGTCTCAAAACTTTTAGTATTGTCTATGTTGTTCCTCCCCTTAGTATTGATATAATAGGGTCCATGCGTATAGGATTGGGACGGATTAAACAGAAACATTGGAAAGAGCTCAGAAATGTCGCCCAAAGTCAAGAAAATATGATTCCATAAAATGCCCTCATGCCCTCAGCCCGGTCCCTAAATCCAAATTCACCTCTTAGTCTTCTCCCACCTCACCTATTCTTTGTAAAACTATTGAACTATTTTAAATTCCCTAAACATGACAGGCCTTCTCACATCTCCTTGCCTTTAGGAATAATGTTTCCTCTTCCCTGCTTCTATAAATTTCTGTTTGACTACGTTTTAGCCCAAATATAACTTCCTCTGGGAATCTTTCTCTTACTGCCCCAGAAAACCTAGATTCTCTTTCCTTTATGTTCCCACCATGTGTTATAGAAGGTACATTATTAGAAATGTTCTCATTTTACTCATTTTACCATAATCGTGTGCGTATATTCCTCCCCACTAAGCACTTTTTTGAGAGCAAGAATTATATCTGATTCATTTTTATATTGCTAACATTTATTATAGTGCCTGGCACACTGCAGATGATCGATAGTTTTTTTAAAGAATAAAATGAGGGAATTAAAATAACATTATGAATGCTGCCTAAAATTTCATGAAAAATGTTTTGAAGTGGGAAATAAGAAAGTATATATTTATATAAATGGGGTTTTTATGAGTATTTCTAAGTGGGAACTTCAGAATGGCAACTCTAGAAACCATAGTTGTCATGAGACCAAATTCAATACGTGGAGATAATCTGCAGATAGTAAGAAAAAGGACTCAATACTGACCCATACGGAGTACCACTTTTTACAAATTTTACAGGTGAGTAAAGGAAGAAGATTCGACCACAAAGGTAAGAATGAAGCCAGGAGAATATCCTGGACACCGAGTGAAGAGTCCTTCATGAGGGAGGGAATGGTCACCTTAGTGAAATCCTGCTAAGAAGCAGAGCAAAATTAGTACATTAAAGTGTCCCCTGGATTGGACAATAGGGAGGCTTTTGGTAACCTTGACAAGAGTGATTTGTTTTCAGTGGTGCGATAAAAAAACTCAGAGTAGCTTAAAGATTTGAATGTGAGGAAGTGCAGACAGCACCCACAGTTAAGTAGTTTGAGAAGTTTGGTTGAGAAAAAGGAGAGAGAAATGGGAAGGGGCCAGCTGAAAGGGACATGGAATGAAGAAAGAACTGTTTTTAGCACAGAAGATATGAATGATCCATTCGACAAGGAAAGATTGAGTTATCCCTTCTCTCCTGCAATGTCAGAGAGAAAAGGCTGTTAGCATTTGGGAGGAGATGGGATCCAGAGCACAAGTAGAGGTTGTGGCCATTGTTCAGAGGAGGTTCACTCTATCCATTAAAGAGGCAAGAAGGAGTAGATGGGTGTGGAAGCAAGGAGGGTCCTAGATATGGTAGCAGGAAGATGACAGCTAATTTCATCCCAAAGCTCATAGAGTCACATTCTTTAGGTCATGCTGAAAGAACACAGTTTACATCTCTGTCAGTCAGGGTAAGCTGTGTTTTACAGGGGTAAAAGAGAGTTGCAAAACACCAAAGGCTAGCAGTAACAAAAGTGTGTCTCTCATGCACAGTATTGTGTATATCACAAGTCAGCCGTAGCTTGGCTCTCCTTTGCCCTTTATCTGGAACTTTGCTGACTGTCATGCAGAGGGAAAGAGAATAAGCAAACTATGCCCTGGCTCTTAAAGCTTCTGCTTGAAGTGACAACTCACTTCTGCTCATATTTCCTTGGCCAAACCACATCAAAAGGCCAGGCCTGCACTCAACAGGGCAAAGATATAGGAAGACACTGACGAGAAAGCCATGGAACATGGGTGAAGAGTGATAGAATCTACAAGTCTTATAGATAGTTCATTCCTATCTTTCAGTTTAAGAATCAGAGGTAAAGCTAATATCCCCAGTCATGGATATTTTTTATCCTATGACTACCTATTCTCCACATCCATGCTCACTAGACTAAAATGACTAGTGTATTTTAGAACGTTCACTGGCCTAGTGCCACCTCCTAAACTGTCATTCCAGCTGTAACTCTAGTCTCCCCTTTGGTAGATGGTCACAGGTGATTTCTGCCATTCACTCATTCACCAAGTATTTACTATTTGCTAGTTATATCAACGTTATTAATACCCACCCCTGCTACAAAGTTGCTGTACTTTGCATATGATAAATGGATAAAATATATGCTTTATGATAATGTAGCTAAATATCTCCTAGATTTGAGAAAACTATGAGAAACATTACATATGAAATATGGATGTTGACGGTATTTTATGACAATTAAATGGGTTTTCTCCTTCTTGGAGAAGGAAGAAATGCTTATCAGAAAGTCTATCCCTTGAAATTGTGCCTGACTTGTACCATTTTTATTCAAAACATTTTTATTCATAACCAGTAGGAAAAAAATTTAACTTTATTAATTAATTAAATGATTGCATAGGATGGATTCATTGGGGAAACATTCTGCTAAGGCTCGAAATGCAGACAGATAATTTTAACTCGTAGAATTCAATGACAGATAAGAGAAAGAAACCAAGGTTGAACTAGCTCATCTATAAATGAAAAAAATATAAGGCTTCCATAAATTAAAACACCCTCATTGGTAACTGACCAGCACAGCAACAAGACAGCAGAAAAATTTTCTAGCAAATATGGTTTACCCTTTAAACAAAGTTCTTCATGGTATTTTCCTATATTTAAAAGGATTCCTGTCCAGGGCATATTGCTACTTTGTATTCCTCTTGATATTTTCATTTAAAAGAGAGCCGCTGTGCAAAATAATGTCCTTGTCTGTCCCTTCCTCATACAAACCTCCAATCAAATTTAATAAAGCTAGTTTGATACAATGCCAGCCTACACTTGGTTTACCCTTGGTCGACTTTAATAGGGTCAAAAATATTTTCGCATTGGCAGTGTATGCATTAATCATTTTTCCAGAGGATTTAGAAAATTGGAAGAGACAAGGCCAAGCAAAATTTTAAATTAATTGGGCCTACCCCAGCCTTCCAGGGTCACCTTGTGGCAGTTGTCCCACATTTTCCAGGTCACGGAGTTCCTGTGTTTCCTACAGCTGCCACGACGAGAGATCCATGCTGTGGGCACACAAAGGTGAAAGAATTTCTCTCAGAAAGTGTGAATTCTCCTACGGCAATCACAACAATTGCAGTTTCCAGATTGTCGCCAGACACCAACCACTTAAATAATGCATGCTCGGGTGACGCCTCCAGTTGTGCATTTTCTAATCGAGTAGTCAGGAAGATTTGCAAACACTCTGTCATTTACCATAAATCCGCTGCCTACTTATAACCACGGAGTAATTAATTTTAGTACTGCTCAGAATTATTAATTTCAGGCAGAAAAACCTGTTTTCACAATTGTTGTATCCCCCATTTTTTTCCTCCACCAATATTCATCAAAAAGGCTGAAACCGTTTTCTTACAGGAGAAGGTTTAATCAGAGTAATGTTATTGAGTAACGTCAATAACATTAACATTAACGTTATTGCTATCTATGTGATAGCAATAATGGATCTGTATTTCTGGTTCCAATCTATAATCCTGCACTCACAGTTGTCTGGCTGACTCACCAGAGGAAGCTGACAACATGAAATAAAGGCTTTCATGAACGTATGATACAGTAGTCCTTAAAGACTTACTATGTGATAGGCAACCACTTCATGTTTGCTTCTAATATAAGGTAGCAATGAGCTACATCCTGTGTACAAAGAGTACTTTGTGCCTTTCGAGAAAGACAGCAAATATTTTTCACTTGTTTAAATGATCTTAGCATTTGACAGCAAGAGAGTAAGAATCTTTACAAAGGATAAAAATAACTTGTAGTGGAATACACAGTTCTGAATACACTGGTATGAAAATCTCAGCAATCACGTGTTTATCTAACACACATAGAACGAAAATTGAGCATTAAATATGGTGCATTTTATCTTGGTAAAGCTAAATCTGGCACTCTCTTATTTGATATTAGTTTCCTGCTTAAGCAGCTGCATAACGTCACAAGACTGTCCATATTATAAATATATAATGAGCACGAGAAAATCGGGACAGCTTTGTCTAATAGCCAGATCCCTTCCCATCAGTAGTGGGAACCCATAAGCACAAGTATTGGCAAGTCATCTTCCGTGGAAGTTTTCGTTTCCATTTTCCACTGCATGAGTGATCAAGAAAAAAAAAAATGAAGGGAAAGTAAACTAACATCTAGAGATGTAAACATGACTCACTGGCAAGTAAATTCCAGGATGTTTGTGGTTATCTGGGTCTAAACACTGCTGATAATTCTGACTACTCTTGTTTTTAACTGTTTTTTCTCGGGGCGCTTCTTAGTCCACGTGCTTCTTATAGAGACCTCCAACCTTTTGATTACAAACAGTTTGTTAGATGGCAAGGAAGAGATGTCAGTATTAATGAAATTACCTAGTAGGTTGCAAAATGCTCTCAACAAGACCATGACCTAGAGAAAAACTAACGATTTAAGAGCAGGTTTGGGAAAACCTGACATTGTTACCATCTTTGTGCTTTATTTTGGTAATACAGTAGGGTCATTCTGAGATGATGTAGCTACTGTTATATTGAAATTTGAAATTCCTAAGAAGAGATCAAGTCACAGAAACATAAAAAAGATCATCAACACAGGAAAAAAATGTCAGAAGGGTTTTTTGGTTGTTGTTTTTTTTTAATAAGATAAGCCGCCTAAACTTGGGAACCTTGATGTATTTGACACACACTCTTGTGGAGAGCTGAGAAGAAGAGCCTAAAACCTTGCAGCCAGTATGAAGACCAGGCTCAGCAGTATCTGCATCACCTGGGAATATGTTAGGAATGCAGATGGTCAAGCCCCACTCCGACCTACAAATCA
The DNA here is from genome assembly GCF_949774975.1 of Lagenorhynchus albirostris. Lineage (NCBI taxonomy): Eukaryota > Metazoa > Chordata > Mammalia > Artiodactyla > Delphinidae > Lagenorhynchus > Lagenorhynchus albirostris. Next base: position 74,702,677 of record NC_083097.1, read on the forward strand.
GAATCTCCCGTGAACAAGATCTAGGAAATTCAAGGGCCCATCAAACCTGAGAAGCACTTGTCTAAAACATAGCTGTGGAAGGGAAAAAAATGTCACACATACTACACAAATCATTGCTGAGAATCAGCTTTCCGCCTCTATTTCAAGCTAACTAATTTGCGTTCCAGGTCTACGCTTCATTTTTTCCCCCCAAGTTTTCCATACACAAAAATAATGTTGTTCCAAATGCAAATACAGTGAGCATATCTTCAGCTTCACATCAGGAGTGGGCCCACTTGAAAGAAGGGAAGTATTGTATACTTAAGTCAAGCAAAGGGGAAAAAAGCTAACATCTCTATAGTGCTATTAAAGTTTCTGGGGTCATATTACATGGACTTTCTCATCTCTTCTGATCCAGTCTCTTGTTTACAGTGGTAGATTTGACAAACATGCTTTTGGAACTATAATCTTTTACCTTCTTGGTTACAAGGCAAAGCCCTGAATCCTCCCAAACTGGTGAAACAAAATCTACCTTTTTTTTTTTTTCAATCCTTAAGTTTCCCAGGCTATGATAAAGGCACATGGGGAAAAACTTAGAAAAAGAAACATTTTTTAACATTTTTTAATCACTGTGATAAATAGTTCAAACACTGTGTAACTAATCCAGAAAAAGAACAGAGTTCAACCCCATTAATTAGTCATTACAAAACTACTGACTTGTACTATAATATCAGTGGAGTTTCTGAAATAAAATATTAGGGAGTTACAACCAGGATATGGAATTAGAATACAGGACTTCAAAACACATGATTTTTTTGATGGAGATATTTTTTACTAAATTGAGCCACCACTGAGCTATTATGTTGCTCAATATTACTCTTCTCTATTAATCACAAACATTTAAACTTTTATTCATGATATTTTGTTGAAAGAAGCACTATGCTGAACTTCACTATATTTTGACAGCAAACTGAATTCTTGTTCACAAGTATAGGATTTGTTTAGCTCCAGGCATCTGTGTTTGGATTACAAGAATTCTGATTGGTTCACTGCCAGGGGCAACCAGAGGTCAAACTGTCCTTTTAAAACTCTCTCTCTCTCTCTCTCTCTCTCTCTCTCTCTGCCTCCCCTTCCTTTGTCTCATTAATCGGACTTAACAGATAGAGGAAAAGGCAATGACTTCAAATCTTTTAATTCTCTTTCAAGGATATTTTTAAAAGCACAACTCAGTGTTGGTGTGAGGTCAAGTCGATGTGAATACAGATCACACTGGTACACTTCTGACAGGTGACCTGAAACCTTTCAAACTGACATCTGTCACAGAGACAGACACAAGTTTTTTAGCCTGAAAGCTTGTTTTCCTGACATTTCATTTTTCATCAGATTTTGAGAGAAGGGAAAAAAGATGAACTTGAAAAAGTCTTGCCAGGGGCAGAAAATAAGATCAGATTTTCTGCAGCTGCCTGACTCACCTTTAAAGGTTAGAGGTCTAGCAAAAGTGAACAAAAAAGATCTCAGTTTGATGTTATTGGATAAAAGGACATGTTATTACTTTAAATACATTTCTGAGACTTGCATAACCATTAGGCAGCATTACAGGAGAAATGGAATCAAAGTGAGATTACATATCCATTTTAAATCCCAATTTTAGAGTTTAGTCATGGAGCAAATCAAATCCAACCTCACCTATTCATCTGGCACAAAAGATGAAATCCACAGGTGCATGAATTTTCTTTTTCATGAACTGAATAATTTCCTGCTCCTATGGTATTGAAATGGCCAGTGAAATTTAGGCAAGGTAATGAAATTCTTACTTTGGACTAGAGGGACTTCTGCATTAAAATAGTTACATGGTCTATCTTGACTGGAAAACACGAGCAAAACATATGCTATTGAATAATAGAGAAAAGAACCAGGAGTTCAAAAATAACTGGGTTATAGTCTTGGCTCAACTAAAAGTGTGATCCTGGGCAAGTGACATTTCTTTTGCAGTTTTATCACCTGTAAAATGGGAGAAATCAGACCTATCTTGTGGAGTTCCAGTGAGGATGAAATAGGGTAATGTATCTGCATGTTGCCAAACATAAAACAGTGTGTCGAGGCATGGAAACCATACCATGCTCATCTCTTTTTTTTTTTATTCCAGTGCTTAATACAATATTTGACATGAAGTTAGCATTCAATAAGTGGTTCTTGATTTTAAATGAAAGGTAGTACTTTTTAACTGAGTTCGGGGAATTTTTCTATGAGGAACAGCATGGTTGAAGGTTGGGATATGTATTCCTGTAGATCACCTCCAGAAATGGATATAGGGGCAGTAATTTTGGAATTCACCAGGAGACTAAGCACATATTAGACCCTATAATTTTTTTTTTTTTTGCAGTACGCGGGTAGACCATATAATTTTTAAGCCCAAATAACCAGGTAAATTAAACCTATCAGTATATAATTGCCCATATTTTCTAAAATAATGGCTCACATGTTGCTCACTGGCCAGCATCCCCTTGTGTATCAAATGAGGAGTTTTCAGCCATAGTATAGAACCTGAGACGGTACAGAATTTACTAAAGTAATAGGAGCTAAATATCCTGGATCTGGCCAACTAAGTGTAAAAATGTAACTCATCTTGTTAAGTAAACCATCAAAACAGTTTCAAACTGCTATTTATATACTGTCCTGAAAACCCTCCTCCACAAAGACAGACATTGCAGAACATGCTTTACACATTTATGATACTTAATACATGCTGCTTATTATCAAACTGTTAAACAAGTTAAGCAGAAAGTATATAAGGTTAAGACCCGCAGGTCTGAAAATTTGGATGTGACATCATTTTTGTAGGTAAATTGGGGCCCAGAGCTTATGTTCTATAGATAATTCTAACTTTTAATCTTATTTTCGATTCTACTTTTTAGCACACTTCACACTAATACATATAAGTAAATAAAACTAATGTGTATTTCATGTCAGAGAAATCTAGTAGTATATATTTTAGCATATGAAGAAATGAAATGTAGTATTTGTCTGATCCTGTTCTTATTTCAGATTTTTAGTTTCTGTTATTCCATTAAGTAAAATCATAATCACCCTACTACGTTTTGATTCTTGCTTTTAAAAAGAGACTCCACAAAAGTAGTGAAAATAACTTGAATCAATTCCTAAATCTATTTTTTAAACTCCTTAGGGTGTCCTATGTTGCTGTTTTGGAGAAGTTGCCTCATTTTTATAGTTCATTATCACTCTGCTTTATTTTCCTGACAAGCCTGAGAAAAACTTTTTTACACAAATATATTTTACTTTATAAAGCTATGTTCTGCATACTTTGGTTACTCAATAGTTGTTTTGATGATAGTTATTTTAGTGCTGATCACAGAAGAAGGCTGCCTGAGAATGTTAATCTAAACTACCTGGAACCATCAAATTATGGAACCATCTAAAGAACAAGTTTATAAAAATTTCTTCCAGTAAACTTTGTAGTACTTTGGAGACCTCACCAGCTTTACATGACATTCTAATTTACTTCTTTTAGATTAAAAAAATATATAATAATAATCTGTTTGTATCTTTTAATACCCGTTTTTGCAATTCTTGATGCAATTTCCAATACTAGAATTTCAAAGGGACAAACACATTTTTATTATTTCTGAAATTATGTATAACCTAAAATGTAGAATCTGTACATTTCTGCTTCCTTGACATTATTTATTCACAATTACACAACATTTAGTCACTGGAGTTTACAAGTGCTACTTGATTTCCAAGAACAGGCAGGACCCATTTATGAGACTTTTAAAGTCATTCTTTTTCAAAACAAAAAGTTACATTGTTCTAAGGTCATGTGAACCAGAGTTCAGTTTCAGTTCAGAAGTACAAACCCAGAAGAGATGAGTGGGTTTCCAATTTAGTGAAATATTTTAGATTAAGTTTCTGAACTGCAGAAGAAGAATGATACAAAGTGACATTTCAGAGTCTATGAACAAACAGACATGTCATCTGTTGGGTGGCTTTGGACAAGTAGAAAGGGCTGTTATGACTTTAACTTATTTCCTCCATGCCCCCTCCAGGAGTCAAGAAAAGGTGCTCTATGGGCTTGAGCAGGGTCCATATCTGATCAGGAAAACAGACTATGGCTTGCCCATTAGAATCTGTCCACCTCCGCCAGTTCCCAAAATCTGCACCGCTCATGTGAGGCAGTCTTCATCCACTGGTAAGACTTGCAAAGGAGGAAACTGTTACCTCTACTTTTTCACTTAAGGCAATTGCTGTGCAAAACCAGTCTCCAGCCCTCCCTGTGCCTCTTCTTTGTCTCATGTTTGTATCTGTGCCCATTTCTGACTTTGCCAAGAAAATGTCCCTTTCATTTTCTTCTCAAAAAATACTTTTTTTTCTGTTCTGATTACATCAGCAATACATACATGTTCATTGGAGTTAACTTAAAAAAATAACATCCAGGAGCATACTCGCTCTCATTTTTACTTAAGCCTTGTTTTATTTTTTTTTTAACATCTTTATTGGAGTATAATTGCTTTACAATGTTGTGTTAGTTGCTGCTGTATAACAAAGTGAATCAGCTGTATGTACACAAATATCCCCATATCCCCTCCTTCTTGCGTCTCCCTCCCAACCACCCTATCCCACCCCTCCAGGTGGTCACAAAGCACTGAGCTGATCTCCCTGTGCTATGCAGCTGCTTCCCACTAGCTATCTATTTTACATTTGGTAGTGTATATATGTCCATGCCTCTCTCACTTTGTCCCAGCTTAACCTTCCCTATCCCCGTGTCCTCAAGTCCATTCTCTATGTCTGCATCTTTATTCCTGTCCTGGCTCTAGGTTTTTCAGAACACTTTTTTTTTTTTTTTTTTAAGATTCCACATATATGTGTTAGCACACAGTATTTGTTTTTCACTTTCTGAGTTACTTCACTCTGTATGACAGACTCTAGGTCCATCCACCTCACTACAAACAAATCAATTTCGTTTCTTTTTATGGCTGAGTAATATTCCATTGTATATATGTGCCACTTCTTCTTTTATCCATTCATCTGTCGATGGACACTTAGGTTGCTTCCATGTCCTGGCTATTGTAAATAGTGCGGCAATGAACACTGTGGTACATGACTCTTCTTGAATTACGGTTTTCTCAGGATATATGCCCAGTAGTGGAATTGCTGGGTCGTACGGTAGTTGTATTTTTAGTTTTTTGTTTTTTTTTTTTGCAGTACGCGGGCCTCTCACTGTTGTGGCCTCTCCCGTTGCAGAGCAACAGGCTCCAGACACGCAGGCTCAGCGGCCATGGCTCACAGGCCCAGCCACTCCGCGGCATGTGGGATCTTCCCGGACTGGGGCACGAACCCGTGTCCCCTGCATCGACAGGTGGACTCTCAACCACTGCGTCACCAGGGAAGCCCTATTTTTAGTTTTTTAAGGAACCTCCATACTGCTCTCCATAGTGGCTGTACCAATTTACATTCCCACCAACAGTGCAAGAGGGTTCCCTTTTCTCCACACCTTCTCCAGCACTTATTGTTTGTAGATTTTTTGATGATGGCCATTCTGACCAGTGTGAGGTGGTACCTCCTTGTAGTTTTGATTTGCATTTCTCTAATGATTAGTGGTGTTGAACATCCTTTCATGTGTTTGTTGGCAATCTGTGTATCTTCTTTGGAGAAAAGTCTATTTAGGTCTTCCACCTATTCTTGGATTGGGTTGTTTGTCACCTATTCTTGGATTGGGTTGTTTGTTTTTTTTGATGTTAAGCTGCATGAGCTGTTTGTATATTATGGAGATTAATCCTTTGTCAGTTGCTTCACTAGCAAATATTTTCTCCCATTCTAAGGGTTGTCTTTTCGTCTTGTTTATGGTTTCCTGTGCTGTGCAGAAGCTTTTAAGTTTCATTAGGTCCCGTTTGTTTATTTTTGTTTTTATTTCCATTTCTCTAGGAGGTGGGTCAAAAAGAATCTTGCTGTGATTTATGTCATGGAGTGTTCTGCCTATGTTTCCTCTAAGAGTTATATAGTTTCTGGCCTTACATTTAGGTCTTTAATCCATTTTGAATTTATTTTTGTGTATGGTGTTAGGAGGTGTCCTAATTTCATTCTTTTACATGTAACTGTCCACTTTTACCAGCACCACTTGTTGAAGAGGCTGTGAGGACACACAAAGCATAAATTTTGTATTCAGCTTTTTCACCATATCATAAGCATTTCCCCATCATTATAAAAATTATTTTTAAAGATGATTTTACTGGCTGTATAACATCCTCTCAATATAATCTCAATGGTATATTTTGTCCTTTGCCCTTTTATCCTTCTATCACTTAGTGAGATTTTTAGTCATTTTAAATCATTTTATATGTCTTTATAGATTAAAAATCACCTGTTCTATTCAAAAATATTTCCTCGATTATGTATGTTTTTTAAATCATTTAAGATTTTTTTTGATGTATAGAGGTTTGTAATAACAATTATGGCAAATATATTGATCTTTGATTTTTTTGTAGTTGCTCATTGTATTTTTGCTACTTTTGGTTTTTCCCCATTGCTTGTTAAGCTTTGACATTTTTCCTCACATAGCAAAAATTCACCTGTATTTTCCTCTTTTTAAAAGTAATTTGTAATGTTGATTATTGCTAAAATTGAATGGTAAGTACATAGAAATTCATTACACTATTCAACCTACTTTTGTATATGTTTAAAATCTTCTGTATTAAAAATAAACAATAGAAACTGTTCTGGTTTATTTCCATCCTGTAGAGACTGACTTTTTCTAAATTACATCCTTTCTCATCTCTGATGGAGACAGTACTGACTTAAGGGAAGCGTGAATGAATAATAATGGCATTATGCCAGTTGCTCCCAAGGTTTAGCATCCACGAGAATCACCTAGGATATTTGCCGTAAGATTTTAATTCAAAAGGGCTGGTGTAAGACCTAGGAATTTGCATTTTTAACAAACCCTAGGAGTGATTATGCTGAGATAGTCTATGGACTACACTGGAATTATGTGCTCCATATTTTAAAATTAGATGAGCGATTTGAACACATGGTGCTGGAACACTTGAATATCCATATGCAAAAAAACAACAATTTTAATCCATATCTTTCACCATATATGTAAATTAACTCAAAATGGTTCATATAAAAAATTAAAAATAAATGGATATAGACCTAAATGTAAAACCTAAAACTATAAAACTTCTAGAAGAAAACATAGGAGAAAATCTTTGTGGCCTTGGGTTATGCAAAAATTTCTTAGAACACTAAAAGCATGATCCATAAAATAATAAATTTAAAAGTTAGACCTAATGAAAATTTACAACTTCTGCTCTTTGAAGGATACTATTATGAGAAGAGAATGAAAAAACAAAGCAGATATGTGGATAGCAAGTAACCAAATGAAAAGATGACTAACATTATTAGTCATTAGGAAAATTCCAAATTAAAAATTAAAATTGAAAACCACTATGAGGTACTACTACATACCTATAGAGTGGCTAACATTTGAAAAGACACACAAGAATTGGCAAGGGTTAGAGGAACTGGAACCTTTATACACTGCTGATGGGAGTGTAAAATGACATAACCACTCTGGAAAACAATCTGGCAGTTTCTTAAAAAGTTAAACATACTGGCTTCCCTGGTGGCGCAGTGGTTGAGAGTCCGCCTGCTGATGCAGGGGACACGGGTTCGTGCCCCGGTCCGGGAAGATCCCACATGCCGTGGAGCGGCTGGGCCCGTGAGCCATGGCCACTAAGCCTGCGCGTCCGGAGCCTGTGCTCCGCAACGGGAGAGGCCACAACAGTGAGAGGCCCGCGTACCACACACACAAAAAAAGTTAAACATATACCTATAATGATCCAGCCACATGATCCAGCCATTCCATACCTAAGTACTTAGCCAAGAGAAATGAAAGCATATGTCTATACAAAGACCTAAATGCTCATAGTAGCCTTATTTATAATAGCCCCAAACTGAAAACCCCCAAGTGTCCATCAACAAGTAAATAAACAAGTTATTGTATATGCATAAGATGGAAAACTATCCATCAGTAAAAAGGAATTAACTGTTGATGTATGCAACACACATGAATCTCAGAATAATTATTGAGTGAGAAAAGGCAAACCAAAGCGTACATGCTTTAAAATTCCATTTACATAAAATTCTAAACAATGCAAACCAATCTATACTGACAGACAGCCGATCAGTGATTGCATAGGGAAGGGGGTAGAGGTGGAAGGGAGGAATTACGAGGGATCACGAGGAAACTTCGGGGGCTGAGGGATATTTTCATTACCTTGATCATGGTGATAGTTTCATGAGTATACAGATATGTCAAAAATAAAACATAAAATTTGATTAGAGATTCTAGAAGATAGTGGTCTTCTTGACTTCCTTTCCCTCCTACCCCCTTCTGGGATAACTCAGTTTCCTAAGTTGACTATTGGCTCTTGGAGCAAAACCTAACAGGTGAATTCCCAGAAGAACAGCGCACAAGTGAGGTATAATAAATTTGTTGTGCTGTGTTTTGTTCCATTTTGTGGTGAGCCCATGGAAAAATCAGTCTGTCCGTAAGGGGCTACCTCTGTCATGTTTTGTGTTCCCCAGGAAGAAGAGTCCAAGATGGAATTTCCTCAGGATCAACCCCTGTGGAAGAGAAGAAGCAGGATGGGGTAGAGCAAGAGGTCAGCTGTGATGCAGGCCTGGCAGCTTCAGCTGGCCCCACACACTCTCTGGAGCTCAAAAGGCAGTAATATTTATAATTAAATCCAAATAGATGATAATCATGCGACTAAAAGTTATAACATGCATACTAGATAGCAATGAGTTCAGGTGAGGCTTGGTCCAGTGTTCAAGGGATGTTACCAAAGGCCCAGTTTCCTGCTGTCTCTCTGTTCTGCCTTCCACACATTCAGCTCCATGCTCAGGCTCCATTCAGAGGTCTCTTCAGTTCCTGACATTTATGACAAAAAAGGAAGGCTGTGGTCACACACCCCACATCCTCCCACCAAAAAACTCCAGGGGAAAAGAGATCAAAAGTCTAGTAACTCCTGTGAAAAGCAAAAGACTTCTCTAAAAAAAAATTTTTTTTCTTAATCCAGCAAAAGTCCCTTCACATCTCTTCAGTTGGGCTACGTTCCCATATCTGAACTAACTTCCCTGGTCAGGAGACTGGACTAGACTTGTCGGCACAGCCCTGAAACTCAGGTGGAATCAACTCCTCTGAAATGGAGGAAAGTTTCATAGGAAACTTGTGGGTATTTGTATCAAGAAGTAGATGGAATAGATCCTGAGCCACAAACAAGATGAGTACTCTAGCGGAACAACAACGATTTAAAGCAAAGTCACAAACACTGGGGGACTTTTAGGGACAAGATCAATAAAAAGGGCACTTTTTGGAGTATAGGGGACCATTTGATGGCCACTCCAGCATCATCACAATTGGCCAACTGACCCTGCTTACTCATGCACAATCTGTTTTCACTTTCCCCACAAGTAAACATATCCTCATCCTTTCAAATTAAAAACTACAAGAAATGTCAAAAATGAAAAAAAAAAACATTTTTAAATTAAACTCTATTAAAGAAATGCTAGTTCAAAAAAGACATAATTGGGCTCTCTAAAACCTGGCAGCTCCCAAACGCCAACAAGTTTTTCTCTTCGCAAGTCTGTTCTCAGCCATTCCAAGAAAGGAACGGAGAAGAACAGAGCTATATCATTTTGATGACAACCCACTTCTAATCCACAGGATCATATGCCTTTGCACCCTGTTCAAAGGAAACTTGGCCTAAAAAGAATGAGTTTCATAACAAACCAGCCACTCTGAGAATAGAGGTGAGAAGAGATCGGGGCGGGGTGGGGGCGGGGTGGGTGGGGAAGAATCCGACGTGCCTGAGGAGTTGGCGAGTTTAATTGCCAGTTCATATGCAACTTCACCATTGTGCTCAGTGACCCAAGGGACCTGGCTTCTGGTCTCTCAAACTCTTATTCGGGAGTAGAAAATAATAAAATCCGGAAGGTGTTTTGTCCTTCTTGAGATATAGAAAAAAGGAGATTTTTTTTTTGAGTCACTGAGGCAAATACAGTCATTTCAAGGAAAATAGATTACTGGGAAAGGTCAGCATCTGCAGGACCATCTTCGTTATCCTCATCTAACTTTTATTAAGTACATGGTTTACAAGACATGCCAAACTCCCTCTTTTTACAAAGCTTAGAACCAAGTATTCAAATGCATAGTTTTATTGGCAAATGAAATTTAGAGACAGCAGACAGAGGAAGGTTGTAAAATTGGGAAGTCACTATGAAGCAAAAACACAAAACATTTTTATACGAATAAAAATTCTACCTAAGTTGAAATGATATGCATACAATAGATGATTAAAAGGAGACTTAAAGACTACTATTTAGGAAATAATAGAATTTAAACCAAATGCCAAAAATCTTTAAGAGGAAAAACAGTTATGTGGTCAGAGAGACCATCCAGTTGATTTTCTTTCCCAAGAATGTGTTTCAGTGGCACTATTCCTTAAGCCTCTTCTTTTATTTCTCCTTCTCCCTCCACTTTCTCTAAGTAGTTACCATTTCAAGCAAGCTTCACACCCAAGAAGTTACTGCTGTTAATGAAGCAAATGGTAGTAATGAAACTCGCACTGGGGAAAAAAAACAAAACTGTTTTAACTATCTAAGTTCTAATAAAGCTTCTTACAGATTAAAACCATGTAGGTAAAATGTGCATGACGCTTACTTTTTTCATGGCACGTTGATGAAATAAGCAAAAAGACATGAAAAATTAGTTGCATTCAACCAATCCTTTCCCCTCATCACCCTGTCACCCAAGAGGCCACTAAATACACTAGAGGATGGTCCTGGGAAACAGAAGACATGCTCCTTTGGTTCTCTTGATTTTCTCTCATTTCTGTGAATTTAATTTTCTGTTCGAGCATGTGTCTGAGCTGGGGCAGACAGATTGGTGCAGGGTTTCTTAAAAACAATTTTTTGCTCCATCAGACACAATATATTCTGCTGAAAGAGAAGAAAGCACTATACCCCAGGGAAAAAAAGTTTCCCCAAAAGTTTGTTCCCTCAAAACTTTACAATGGAAGAAGGCATCCCTCTTGGGTGATTTAATTTAATTGCTAGGTTTTTTAACTTTTGTTCTGGGGAAAATTAAGCAACCATCAGCCGCATTTCATAGACAAATACCACTCTTTGGTAGATAGAACACAAAACTAGGAATTGGAAAACCAAAAAAAGAATCCTGGCACAGCACTGGGTGATTTCATCTCCACATGCCTAAATTTCCTGTTTGCAAAATGAGATAGAGCTTCCCACTCGTCACTTCTTTCTTGGAGATGCTGTGAGGACTAATAGTCTTCACTCTGATTTTTTTTCATCCAAGAAGCAGAGATTTTTAATGGTGCAAAAGACGCATCTTGGTATGGAAAGGGCAACAAAGACATGATTCTGTGCTACATTCAATGGCTACAGAGGTAAGGCATGATCTGTGCTCTTGAGTGGCTAACTCACAGGGGCATCAGATATTGAAATATGTAACTGAACATAGGAAATGTCAAAGTACACAGGGGAACAGATCAAACTGAGCTAAGTCTTAAGAGGTAGGAGACGATGAAGGTTAAACTACAGGCTCCAGATCCTGATGCTAAAACCAGACTTCTAGCTGAGTGAACTTGGGCAAGTTTGTTAACTTCACAGTGCCCCAGTTTCCTTATTTGTAAGAAGGAGACAATAATAGTACCTCCCTCATAGGGATAATATATATATAGTGTTTAGAACAGTCAACGCCTGCCATGTAAGAAGTGGTATGAGAAGACAATGGAGAGTCACTAAAGAATTTTAGATAAAGCAACATGGTCAGATTTGTGACTTGGTAAATAATTAAATGAAGATGCTGACAGAATATGGTGGCTTGTTTGCAGAATGGCCACAATATTTCCCTCCCTGTATTCACTCTCCATAATGTCTTCCAGAGATTCCCCTACCTATTTAATATGGGTTGGCTTTGGGTTTGCTTTCTAATAAAAACGTAACCAAGTTATATTGTGTCAGTTCCAAGCCTAAACTTCAAGGGGTCCTATGTTCTTCTGTTTACTCTCATGGCACCCTGCCTCCACCATGAACAAGTCCGCACTAACCTGCTGGAGGATGAGAGGACACACAGAACAGGGACAAGCTGCCCAGCTGAAACCATCCTGGTCCAACCAGCCCCCTACTGACCCAATAACTGTCCATAGAGCCCAGTCAAGACCAACTGCCCAGCTGACCACAGCTTTAACTGCCAACCTGCAGAATCATGAACTAAATAAGCAGTTGTTTTTTAATCCATTAAGTTTTTGGAGCAGGTTGTTCTGCAGCAATAGCTAACTGATATACACAGTACAGAATTTTAAATGACTAAATTCAAATACTAGCCCTAAAATGGGTAATATACACGTGCACATGCTGATGAAAACATGATGAGTTTGATAATGATATATTTTTATTAGTAGGAAATTGATCATGTTACAGTGAACTTTCATGGGAATTATCTCACTAGTATCAAAAACAACCCTGAAGTCATCTGAGACAGGTATTATTATTCCATTTCATAGAGGGGTTGGCACCATCCATAATCATGCAATGGGAACCATATCACTCTGCTGACCAGGAAAATAAACAAAGATGTCATTGATCTTATTCATGAATTTATTCAACAAATACTTGAGCTTTCTACTTGCGAGGCACTGTGCTGAGTACCTGGAATAGAGTGGTGAACACACCAGTCATAATCCCCACCTTTGTGGAGTGTTAGTAAGGGACATAGGTGGATAAACAGACAAGCGCCAAACAACATGTTGAGTGTTACAATAGCAGAAATACAGGGTGTTCTCAGAACTTAGGGAAACGGGACGTTTTCCAAAAGAAACAACATCTAAACTGAAATTCAAAGAATGACTGGGAATTGGCCAGGCAAAGAGAGAAGATAAAGTGATCTGAGTGAGGGGGAAGAGCATATGCAAAATCATGAAGGTGCTCAAGGCACGTTCTTGGAACTGAGAGTAATTACTCAAGCTTATAAGCTGTTCATACATGATATGAGTGGGGAGAGGGAAGCTGGAAGCAATAGCAGAAGTTTGTCCTTACAGGATTCATGGAATTTGGCCAGTATTTTGAAGGCAAGTGGAAATCATTTAAAACATTTTCAGCAGGGCTATGACATGGTCAACTTTGCATTTTAGAACACTAACTCTGGCTAGAATGTAAAGATAGAATGGAGAGAGGTGAAGAGTGAGGAGAGGCTGGGAAACAATTTAGGAAGCTGTGGCAGTAATTCAGGTAAAGGATGATGATGCCCTGAGACAGGGTAAGTGGCAATAAAGAGGAAGAAAAGTGAATAGAATTAAAAGATGTTTAGGAGATAGATGCAAGCGCCTTCGGTGTTTAATTAGATATTGGTGAGTGGAAGGCCTACCCCAGATTGCTGCCTTGGACAAGTTAGTGAAAGGTAGTGGTGTTCATCGGTTCCTTGAGATGGAGACACTGGAGAGGAACTGTTTGGAAGGAAGACTCCAGTTTTAGGTGTATCGAGTATGATGTTAGTGTGAGATGTTCAAAAGGAGAGGTCCAGGGCTTCCCTGGTGGCGCAGTGGTTGAGAGTTCGCCTGCCGATGCAGGGGACACGGGTTTGTGCTCCGGTCGGGGAAGATCCCACATGCCGCAGGGCGGCTGGGCCTGTGAGCCATGGCCGCTGAGCCTGCGCGTCCGGAGCCTGTGCTCCACGACAGGAGAGGCCACAACAGTGAGAGGCCCACGTAACGCAAAAAAAAAAAAAAAGGAGAGGTCCAGTAGGCAGTTGAGGAAAACAGGGATGTGAAGAAGGGTGAACTTAGTCTCTGTGGTCTCTTGAAGAATTGTGGGTACTTTGGAACAACTACATTCAGTGCAGCCTAGAAAGACAGTTTAGCAGCAATGGTATGAAGTGGGGTGTGCCTTCTCTCTAGGCGCACAGGAGTAAGCAATTTGATGGACAGCTTCTAGAGGGCTTACACCTCAGGATCAGGGCTGGGTATATGCAGTAAGTGACAGGAAGCTAGCCATCCTAAAGCTTCTAACGCATGGGAGTGGATGGTGCTCAGAGAGCAGCAGTTTTATGTTCTGGCTCCCAAAAGAAGGCAATGATCTAATTAGGTTACCCCTGCTTCTCTCTACCATATAAATTGGGATGATCTACAATTCACACCAACTCATTTCATCATAAAAACATCTGTGTGATATCAGCAAAACAAATATTACTAGCCCCCATTTCACAGGGGAAGGCACTAAAACTCGTAGAAACTTTCTGGATCTCATAATTAGTAAGTGGCAGAGTTGGGATACTAGAATTCCAGGTCCCTTTTTCTAAATCCAGCACTTTTTTCATTAAAAAGGGATAAGAATAAACAGTACATAACATATTAGCTAGAGACAATTAGAAAGAAGAATTAAGATAACTTCATAATTTCTGGTATAGAAGACTTAAATACTAGTGATGTCTCCAATCAAAATTGAAAATTTGAGGATGAAAGGAGATTGGCTGAGAAGATGACTTCACTTTTGAACTGAAATTGCTGGGCAAAAAGTGACTAGGCAAAGTCTAACTAGAACAGCTCTTGTTTCTCTGTAGCTGTAAATCAAGGCCCATCCTTTGGATAATCAAGATGGAAGCTAGGGCTTTTCACAAAATCATCTCCTCAAACATTCCCATGTACACAGTCTCTATTAAGGGAACAATTAAGAAAGGACCACAGTATATTCTAAAGGCAATGTTCAAGTGAATACAGTTAAGGAAATAAAATAAGGATATTGCTTAAGAAAGTTAACCCTCGCTCTAAAAATAGCTCCTGAGCTTGACTTAGAATACATTTAATTGTATTTCCAGGTTACCCACGAGGTAAAGGGCAGTATTTCTACTCACTTACCAAGAAGCATGTAAGTCTTAACTGATAAATGTGTTTAGATGAAAGGAGCATAAAACGGTGTTATTTATTAGAAAATACCATAACTAGAGCATCTCAGGCTATATTTTCTCTTACTACTTTTCTGACATTTTCTTTGAAGGTCATGGGGATGACCGAGTGCAAAGAGGTTCACAGTATTTGGGGTTATTTATGCAACTTCCTGTGGACATACAATTTAAGCTTGACCAGTCTGATCACTCTGGAATGAGCCCTGGCCAAGTAGTAGGGATTAATCTGCCAGGAGACAGTCTTCAATAAATTATTTGGTTGGAATTTTTTTCTCTTTTCCTGGTTTAAAACATTTTCCTCCAATAAATAATCGAGTTGTACACTGGAAAACGAAAATGACTGACCTCCTCAGAAAGTAAAAGAAAGTCTGAAAATGGAAACTGGAGAGTTTCCCCTTCTAGTGTCCACTGAGTGAGAGAATGTAGTTATTTATTTGAAATGCCAGCAAATGGGCTCCCATGTAATGAAATATTTATTGAAATTGCTTCTTTGGCCCTCTACAGTTGTTGATAAGGTTTAACAAGAGTCAGGTAAGGAAAGCAGAGTGAAGGTATGTCTATTTATTTATTTATGGTTCAAGCAGCTTCGACCATAAGGCTTACATTGGGAAATCATACAGGCAGGGCCATACATGACTGACAATAATAGTTATTTTCCATTTTTGTTGAATCGTTGGCCACAGCTCAGGAAAATCAATCTTAAAGGATTTCTGTATTTGCTTGGTTCTGTATTTAAGCCTTTACTCTCTTGTTAAGATATATTTCTGTTAGTTTTAATTAAAGTTCACAATGTTGAGTACTTACTCAATATTTTTTCATAATTCTATCATCAATACCTTCATTCTCTTTTTTTTATCTAGATTTTGTTTACCTGTTTGTTTCTCTAGCTTTTCTATACCTTGAGAATCAGTTTTATTTTACTAACTCAAGCTAAGGCCATTTTCTACTCCTTCTCACTTTGAGGAATATAGATCTAGCCAAATTAAGATCATGTCTGTTCAAATTTTAACAATGACCCTGCAAAAGCAATTTCAAAACAATTCTTAAAATAAAATATCTGTATGAGCTATGCTCAGAAAGAATGAGAAGTGTTTAGTGTTCTTAAACCTCACATATACCAAATAAAGACATTCCGGTGAGAAAAGGGGCATCTCTGCTCTTCAGAGATCACTGGGTGATACTGGGGCTGTGTGAATTTTCATGATATTCATCATGATTTATTGACAAAGCTTGAGAAAGTCACTAACTGGAGGTTTCAAGAAATAGTCTCCAGCATTACTTAAAAAGCATTCCAACATGTTTATTTTTGCTATTTCTGGATTTTAGAAAGCTAGTAAGTTAATAGAAACAGAGAACTTTACAGTTTAAGATAGCTTTAGAAACCATCTCATCAAAATTCCTCAATTTATGAGTAAGGAAACTGGGATCCAGAAGCATTAAGTGAATTGAACAAAGGCACGTATTAAGCTGCAGAGCAGAAACTCGAATCCAGGTCTCTTGACTCCTGCTTCAGTGTTTTTCAACAACATCAAATGATCGCATCAAAATCACACACACACACGTATAGTTGGAAAACCAGCTATATACATGAGTCTAATAACGTTTTCAAAGATCACACATGATTTGAGCAAGCTGCTAACTCATGACCTCCATATGTGTTTCAAACAGTATAGTGGATGTGATGACATGCTGCCCAGATCTGCCCTCCAAGACTAAGCCCTCATTCCCCCAGCTTCTGGGAGAGTTGGCAGTCAACACTCTCAACAGTCGCTCTTCTGGACTTACCTTGGCCAAAGAGGGTCCAAAGTTAAAGCCCTGCATTGAGTGTCTGGGCAATACCAGCATATAAAACCCCTGCTCCCTTACCTCAAATTGGAAGCCTCCCAGGCTCCAAAGCTCCTCCTGGGCTTGGATTAGGCTTTTGTTTCCCCTGCACTGCAGTTCAACTTCTTTCTCCCCAACCCTGCTTCCTTCACCCACCCACCCACCCAGGTGTTCATCCTGCAAGCTCTACTCCCCAAAATTCTGCCTGCCCTGCAAATCTTCATCTCACAGTCAGTCTCCCAGAGAATCTGACCAGAGACATACAGCATCATGGGTAAGCGGATGGGCTCTGTAATCAGACTGCCTGGGTTTAAATCCTGGCCCCACCACTTTCCAGCTGTGTTACCCTTTAAATCTCTTTTTGATACGTTTTTTTCAAAAAATAAGAGTAATATTAGAACCTACCACACAGGGCGGGTATGTATTATATGAGATAATCCATGAAGCCGTAGTGTAGTGCTTGGCACAGACTAATTGGCAGTATCAGTCAGGATGCTAAAGGAAACAGATGGCACATTCAAAATAAAGGACTATTTACAGGGGTGTGGGCAGAGCTAAAAGAACCAATAAGGAGTGGCAAGACATCCAGGGACTAGCAACAGTGGGAAGCCAGTACCAGCCCTAGGCCGGACAGGGCAAGTAGACAAACCAATGTTACAGATACACAATGTGAGGTATACAGCCTGGAGAGAGCGGCACTGTGCAAGAGGCAACCTCCAACAGAGGCAAAGCAGGAGAGGAACTCAACTCTGCCAGACCATGAGAAGGGAGTTAGAGAATGAGGATAAATATCGTGGGTTCTCTCCCCTCCCACCCTCTGGTTTCCTGCTGGTCTGCCATTGGTCAAACACAACCAGAAGATAGAGGCAAGAGATGCTAGTAGAACCAATACATAGAAATCAGCATTCCCACCCTCCCTTCCACCGTTCCCACCCCCACACACACTCCAAAGAACAGGGCAGGGCAAAGAAGTGCAGAAATGGATCTAGAGGACAAACTGATAACAACCAGCATGGTAATCCTCAAATATTAGAGATTATTCCAATTTCTGCAATTCCTGGCATACCCTATGTTTGGAGTCTTGCTGTTCATAAAACTTCAAGTTAATCTGAAGTTTGATAAGACGGAATTGAATTTTTTCTTTTAGAAAATCAACTCATCCAACCAGTCCAACCTGCCCATTAGCACAATATCTGGCACATAGTAGGTGCCCAACATATGTTAATGGATGATTTGACTAATTGATTTAACATAAATGAAATAAAACTTTTTATAGAAAAAGTAAAGAAAATCCTTTGGGAGATATGATTTAACTTCAACATTCACAACATGCTTTTAAGTTACTGAAGCTTTTTAGAATTGTCAGGAATTGTATTCACTGACTTCCTTAAAAGAAAGTTATCAAATAAATGCAAGTTTGGATTGTTATTATTTCTCACTAATAGAATCAAAGTTTGCAAAAATAAAATTCTAAATTCTAACAAGACAGAAGACAATACTACAATACTACAATACTCCTTCCCCTGAAATAATTTTATCAAAGGTAATAAAATAAATTCCACTGATGGAAAGTCCTTTTTTCACCTGGGTGAGATCTTCAAAGGACATTTCAAGGAATGGAAAAGAGAACTGCCCTCTCTCCCACAGACGAAGAAGAGTTAGGCACCAGGGCTAGATGTGTAGCTTTGGATATGCCACCTATCCTTTCTGAGTTTCAACCTTTCCTCTACAAACCAAAAAAATAATAAAGATTTTCTACCTCAAAGGACAAAATGGGGTCATTTCAAGTGCACAGAAGTGGTGGTATAGTTTCCTATGCTTGTGTGCAAACACGCAACTGCCAAGGACGTACCTGTCTACCACCGAGGAAGCTTCGATGTTGCCATGCAAGGGTGACATTTCCCACTTCCATAGGGACAATAAAAAGTTACAGAGATCCCAGAAGTGTCCCATCTCTTAACTAGACTCTGAACTCTTCCAAAGTGTGGAGCCCAGGCCTTCTCCAGGCATTCAACCAGGAGTTCTCAGATTGGGACGAGTCTCTCTGAAAAGAAAGGATGTAAAAAAGGTGTATTGTTCAGGGAAGATGATCCACTGACTACATGAGACCCTAAAGAACGATTAGGATCCCCTGCCCTAAGAACCATACCTAAGCGACCTCCCTAACCACACTCCACCTGCGACCCACCACCTCCCCCATCCAGGCAATGGAGGGAGCTAGCAGCCCCCTGCAGTTAACCAACACTCCACATACACTTCACAAAGGTAAAGGATGAAGTTTTTATCTGTGAATATTGTGGCTTTACTTCTGGAAGCTTGAATATCAATTTACATAATTCAGTTTTCAGCGTATGCAGTCAGTTCTCACAGTCCAATGTCCCTTTTTATTATTATTTGAGATTTTGCTAAGGCAAATCTTTTGATTGTCTGAAGGTTTGCCTGCGAGCTTTATGCAGTAGAAGTTTTAAGACAAAAGTTAACATTTATGAAAATCTCAACTCTGAATTAAATGCAATATCCAGAAAATGTTTCATTAATAAAGTAGTTCTAAGATTTGTAAAATATGCTAGCCTGATTTTTTAATTCAAATATAGTTAACTGGATGTTTTCACAACCTCAAAAAGCATATTTTATTCGAATTTAAATTCCTGGTTTGGGGTTTCTTAGGTAAAGAGAAGGGGAATTTCTCTTTAATTTGATTAGTGTAATGATAATAATGTTATTTAATTATTTAGCCAGCACATATATAGCATTTTCTATGGGCCAGGCATTCTTCCAAGGACTTATAGCTATTAAGTTTATTTAATCCTCATAACAAGCCTATAAGATAGGTAATATTATTATGCCCATTTTATAGATGAGAAAACTACAGCACAGAGATAGTGGTTAAGCAACATGCCCAAAGTCACACAGCTAGTAAGTGGCAGAGCCAGGATTCAAACTCAGGCAGACACAATCATAGCAGCCACAATAAAATTGAGATTACTGGGGGCTTCCGGGAAGATGGCAGAAGAGTAAGTCGCGGAGATCACCTTCCTCCCCACAGACACACCAGAAATACATCTACACGTGGAACAACTCCTACAGAACACCTACGGAACGCGGGCAGAAGACCTCAGACCTCCCAAAAGGCAAGAAACTACCCCACGTACCTGGGTAGGGCAAAAGAAAACAGAATAAACAGAGACAAAGAATAGGGACAGGACCTGCACCAGTGGGAGGGAGCTGTGAAGGAGGAAAGGTTTATACACACTAAGAAGCCCCTTCGCGGGTGGAGACTGCAGGTGGCGGAGGGGGAAAGCTTCGGGGCCGCGGAGGAGAGCACAGCAACAGGGGTGCGGAGGGCAAAGCGGGGAGATTCCCGCACAGAGGATCGGCGTAGACCGGCACTCACCAGCCCGAGAGGCCTGTCTGCTCACCTGCCGGCGCGGGTGGGGCTGGGAGCTGAGGCTCCGGCTTCTGTCGGAGCGCCGGGAGAGGACTGGGGTTGGCGGCGTGAACACAGCCTGCAGGAGTCTAGTGCACCACAGCTTGCCGGGAGGGAGTCCGGGAAAAGTCTGGACCTGCCGAAGAGGCAAGAGACTTTTTCTTCCCTCTTTGTTTCCGGTGGCGAGGAGAGTGGATTAAGAGCGCTGCTTAAAGGAGCTCCAGAGACGGGCGCGAGCCTCGGCTAAAACCGCGGACCCCAGAGACGGGCATAAAACGCTAAGGCTGTTGCGGCCGCCACCAAGAAGCCTATGTGCGAGCACAGGTCGCTACCCACACCCCCCTCCCGGGGAGCCTGTGCAGCCCGTCACTGCGAGGGTCCCGGAATCCAGGGACAACTTCCCCGGGAGAACGCGCAGCGCGCCTCAGGCTGGTGCAACGTCACGCCGGCCTACGCCACCGCAGGCCCGCCCCGCACCCCGTGCCCCTCCCTCCCCCAGGCCTGAGTGAGCCAGAGCCCCCGAATCAGCGGCTCCTTTAACCCCGTCCTGTCTGAGCGAAGAACAGACGCCCTCTGGCGACCTACACGCAGAGGCAGGGCCAAATCCAAAGCTGAGCCCCGGGACAGGTGAGAACAAAGAAGAGAAAGGGAAATCTCTCCCAGCAGCCTCAGAAGCAGCGGATTAAAGCTCCACAATCAACTTGATGTACCCTGCACCTGTGGAATACATTAATACACAACGAATCATCCCAAATTGAGGAGATGGACTTTGAGAGCAAGATTTATGATTTGTTCCCCTTTTCCTCTTTTGTGAGTGTGTGTGTGTATGCTTCTGTGTGAGATTTTGTCTGTATAGCTTTGCTTCCACCATTTGTCCTAGGATTCTATCCGTCCGTTTATTTTTTTTCTTAATAATTATTTATTTTAATAACTTGATTTTATTTTCTCTTACTTTATTTTATTTTACTTTATCTACTTTCTTTCTTTTTTTCTTCCTGCCCTCCTTCCTTCCTTCCTTCCTCCCTCCCTCTCTGCCTCCCTCCCTCCTTTCTTTCTTTCTTTCTTTCTTTCTTTCTACTTCTACTAATTCTTTCTCTCTACTTTTTCTCCCTTTTATTCTGAGCCGTGTGGATGAAAGGCTCTTGGTGCTTCAGCCAGGAGTCAGTGCTGTGCCTCTGAGGAGGGAGAGCCAACTTCAGGACACTGGTCCACAAGACACCTCCCAGATCCACATAATATCAAACGGTGAAAATCTCCCAGAGATCTCCATCTCAACACCAGCAGCCAGCTTCACTCAACGACCAGCAAGCTACAGTGCTGGACACCCTATGCCAAACAACTAGCAACACAGGAACACAACCCCACCCATTAGCAGAGAGGCTGCCTAAAATCATAATAAGTCCACAGAAACCCCAAAACACACCAACAGACGTGGACTTGCTCACCAGAAAGACAAGATCCAGCCTCATCCACCAGAACACAGGCACTAGTCCCCTCCACCAGGAAGCCTACACAACCCACTGAACCAACCTTAGCCACTGGGGACAGACACCAAAAACAATGGGAACTACGAACCTGCAGCCTGCAAAAAAGAGACCCCAAACACAGTAAGATAAGCAAAATGAGAAGACAGAAAAACACACAGCAGTTGAAGGAGCAAGATAAAAACCCACCAGACCTAACAAATGAAGAGGAAATAGGCAGTCTACCTGAAACAGAATTCAGAATAATGATAGTAAAGATGATCCAAAATCTTGGAAATAGAATAGACAAAATGCAAGAAACATTTAACAAGGACCTAGAAGAACTAAAGATGAAACAAGCAACGATGAACAACACAATAAATGAAATTAAAAATACTCTAGATGGGACCAATAGCAGAATAACTGAGGCAGAAGAACGGATAAGTGACCTGGAAGATAAAATAGTGGAAATAACTACTGCAGAGCAGAAAAAAGAATGAAAAGAAATGAGGACAGTCTCAGAGACCTCTGGGACAATATTAAATGCGCCAACATTCGAATTATAGGGGTTCCAGAAGAAGAAGAGAAAAAGAAAGGGACTGAGAAAATATTTGAAGAGATGATAGTTGAAAACTTCCCTAATATGGGAAAGGAAATAGTTAATCAAGTCCAGGAAGCACAGAGACTCCCATATATGATAAATGCAAGGAGAAACATGCCAAGACCCATATTAATCAAACTGTCAAAAATTAACTACAAAGAAAATATATTAAAAGCAGCAAGGGAAAAACAACAATAACACACAAGGGAATCCCCATAAGGTTAACCACTGACCTTTCAGCAGAACTCTGTAAGCCAGAAAGGACTGGCAGACATATTTAAAGTGATAAAGGAGAAACTCCTGCAACCAAGAGTACTCTACCCAGCAAGGATCTCATTCAGATTTGATGGAGAAATTAAAACCTTTACAGACAAACAGAAGCTGAGAGAGTTCAGCACCACCAAACCAGCTTTATAACAAATGCTAAAGGACCTTCTCTAGGCAAGAAACACAAGAGAAGGAAAAGACCTACAATAACAAACCCAAAACAATTAAGAAAATGGGAATAGGAACATACATATTGATAATTACCTTAAATGTAAATGGATTAAATGCTCCCACCAAAAGACACAGACTGGCTGAATGGGTACAAAAACAAGACCCATATATATAAGCTGTCTACAAGAGACCCACTTCAGACCTAGAGACACATACAGACTGAAAGTGAGGGGATGAAGAAAGATATTCCATGCAAATGGAAACCAAAAGAAAGCTGGAGTAGCAATTCTCATATCAGACAAAACAGACTTTAAAATAAAGACTATTAGTAGAGACAAAGAAGAACACTACATAATGATCAAGGGATCGATCCAAGAAGAAGATATAACAATTGTAAATATTTATGCACCCAACATAGGAGCACCTCAATACATAAGGCAAATATTAACAGCCATAAAAGGGGAAATCAACTGTAACACATTCATAGTAGGGGACTTTAACACCCCACTTTCACCAATGGACAGATCGTCCAAAATGAAAATAAATTAGGAAACACAAGCTTTAAATGATACATTCAACAACATGGACTTAATTGATATTTATAATACATTCCATCCAAAAACAACAGAATACACATTTTTCTCAAGTGCTCATGGAACACTCTCCAGGATAGATCATATCTTGGGTCACAAATCAAGCCTTGGTAAATTTAAGAAAATTGAAATTGTATCAAGTATCTTTTCCGACCACAACGCTATGAGACTAGATATCAATTACAAGAAAAGATCTATAAAAAATACAAACACATGGAGGCTAAACAATACACTACTTAATAACGAAGTGATCACTTAAGAAATCAAAGAGGAAATAAAAAAAAATACCTAGAAACAAATGACAATAGAGACACAACGACCCAAAACCTATGGGATGCCGCAAAAGCAGTTCTAAGACGGAAGTTTATAGCAATACAATCCTACCTTAAGAAACAGGAAACATCTCGAATAAACAACCTAACCTTGCACCTAAAGCAATTAGAGAAAGAAGAACAAAGATACTCCAAAGTGAGCAGAAGGAAAGAAATCATAAAAATCACATCAGAAATAAATGAAAAAGAAATGATGCAAACGATAGCAAAGATCAATAAAACTAAAAGCTGGTTCCTTGAGAAGAAAAACAAAATTGATAAATCATTAGCCAGACTCATCAAGAAAACAAGGGAGAAGACTCAAATCAATAGAATCAGAAATGAAAAAGCAGAAGTAACAACTGACACTGCAGAAATACAAAAGATCATGAGAGATTAGTACAAGCAACTCTATGCCAATAAAATGGACAACCTGGAAGAAATGGACAAATTCTTAGAAATGCACAACCTGCCAAGACAGAATCAGGAAGAAACAGAAAATATGTACAGACCAATCACAAGCACTGAAATTGAAACTGTGATTAAAAATCTTCCAACAAACAAAAGCCCAGGACCAGATGGTTTCACAGCCAAGTTCTATCAAACATTTAGAGAAGAGCTAATACCTATCCTTCTCAAACTCTTCCAAAATATAGCAGAAGGGGCTTCCCTGGTGGCGCAGTGGTTGAGAGTCTGCCTGCCGATGCAGGGGACATGGGTTCGTGCCCTGGTCCGGGAAGATCCCACATGCTGCAGAGCAGCTGGGCCCATGAGCCGTGGCGGCTGAGCCTGCGCATCTGGAGCCTGTGCTCCGCAACAGGAGAGGCCACAACAGTGAGAGGCCTGCGTACCGAAAAAAAAAATATATATATATATAGCAGAGGGAGGAACACTCCCAAACTCATTCTATGAGGCCACCATCACCTTGATACCAAAACCAGACAAGGATGTCACAAAGAAAATAAACTACAGGCCAATATCACTGATGAATATAGATGCAAAAGTCCTCAACAACATACTAGCAAACAGAATCCAAAAGCACATTAAAAGGATCATACACCATGATCAAGTGGGGTTTATTCCAGGAATGCAAGGATTCTTCAATATATGCAAATCAATCAACGTGATACACCATATTAAAAATTGAAGGAGAAAAACCATATGATCATCTCAATAGATGCAGAGAAAGCTTTCGACAAAATTCAACACCCATTTATGATTAAAAAAACCCTGCAGAAAGTAGGCATAGAGGGAACTTTCCTCAATATAATAAAGGCCATATATGACAAACCCACAGCCAACATCGTCCTCAATTGTGAAAAACTGAAAGCATTTCCACTAAGATCAGGAACAAGACAAGGTTGCCCACTCTCACCACATTCAACATAGTTTTGGAAGTTTTAGCCATAGCAATCAGAGAAGAAAAGGAAATAAAAGGAATCCAAATCGATAAAGAAGAAGTAAAGCTGTCACTCTTTGCAGATGACATGATACTATACATAGAGAATCCTAAAGATGCTACCAGAAAACTACTAGAGCTAATCAATGAATTTGGTAAAGTAGCAGGATACAAAATTAATGCACAGAAATCTCTGGCATTCCTATACACTAATGATGAAAAATACGAAAGTGAAATCAAGAAAACACTCCCATTTACCACTGCAACAAAAAGAATAAAATATCTAGGAATAAACCTACCTAGGGAGACATAAGACCTGTATGCAGAAAATTAAAGACACTGATGAAAGAAATTAAAGATGATACAAATAGATGGAGAGATATACCATGTTCTTAGATTGGAAGAATCAACATTGTGAAAATGACTCTACTACCCAAAGCAACCTACAGATTCAATGCAATCCCTATCAAACTACCACTGGCACTTTTCACAGAACTAGAACAAAACATTTCACAATTTGTATGGAAACACAAAAGACCCCGAATAGCAAAAGCAATCTTGAGAATGAAAATCGGAGCTGGAGGAATCAGGCTCCCTGACTTCAGATTATACTACAAAGCTACAGTAATCAAGACAGTATGGTACTGGCACAAAAACAGAAAGATAGATCAATGGAACAGGATAGAAAGCCCAGAGATAAACCCATGCACATATGGTCACCTTATCTTTGATAAAGGAGGCAGGAATGTACAGTGGAGAAAGGACAGCCTCTTCAATAAGTGGTGCTGGGAAAACTGGACAGGTACATGTAAAAGTATGAGATTAGATCACTCCCTAACACCATATACAACAATAAGCTCAAAATGGATTAAAGTCCTAAATGTAAGGCCAGAAACTATCAAACTCTTAGAGGAAAACATAGAACACTCTATGACATAAATCACAGCAAGATCCTTTTTGACCCACTTCATAGAGGAATGGAAATAAAAACAAAAATAAACAAATGGGACCTAATGAAACTTAAAAGCTTTTGCACAGCAAAGGAAACCATAAACAAGACCAAAAGACAACTCTCAGAATGGGAGAAAATATTTGCAAATGAAGCAACCGACAAAGGATTAATCTCCAAAATTTATAAGCAGCCTATTCAGCTCAATAACAAAAAAAAACAAACAACCCAATCCAAAAATGGGCAGAAGACCTAAATAGACATTTCTCCAAAGAAGATATACAGACTGCCAACAAACACATGAAAGAATGCTCAACATCATTAATCATTAGAGAAATGCAAATCAAAAGTACAATGAGATATCATCTCACACCAGTCAGAATGGCCATCATCAAAAAATCTAGAAACAATAAATGCTGGAGAGGGTGTGGAGAAAAGGGAACACTCTTGCACTGCTGGTGGGAATGTGAATTGGTACAGCCACTATGGAGAACAGTATGGAGGTTCCTTACAAAACTACAAATAGAACTACCATATGACCCAGCAATCCCACTACTGGGCATATACCCTGAGAAAGCCATAATTCAAAAAGAGTCATGTACCAAAATGTTCATTGCAGGTCTATTCACAATAGCCCGGAGATGGAAACAACCTAAGTGTCCATCATTGGATGAATGGATAAAGAAGATGTGGCACATATATACAATGGAATATTACTCAGCCACAAAAAGAAACGAAATTGAGCTATTTTTAATAAGTTGGATAGACCTAGAGTCTGTAATACAGAGTTTAGTAAGTCAGAAAGAGAAAGACAAATACCATATGCTAACACATATATATGGAATTTAAGGAAAAAAATGTCATGAAGAACCTAGGGGTAAGACAGGAATAAAGACACAGACCTACTAGAGAATGGACTTGAGGATATGGGGAGCGGGAAGGGTAAGCTGTGACAAAGCGAGAGCCAGGCATGGACATATATACACTACCAAATGTAAGGTAGATAGCTAGTGGGAAGCAGCCGCATAGCACAGGGAGATCAGCTCGGTGCTTTGTGACTGCCTGGAGTGGTGTGATAGGGAGGGTGGGAGGGAGGGAGACGCAGGAGGGAAGAGATATGGGAACATATGTATATGTATAACTGTTTCACTTTGTTATGAAGCAGAAACTAACACACCATTGTAAAGCAATTATACTCCAATAAAGATGTAAAAAATAAATTAATTAATTAAATAAAATTGAGATTACTTAATAGTTATTGAATACTCACTATGTGCCAGGCATTAGGCTAGGCGTTTTCCCTACATTGTCTCATTTAGTTCTTACCATAACAATATTAGATAGGTACTAATTTTAGCCCACTTTACAAATGAGCAAACAAGCCCAGAGTTGTTAAGTAAGTTGCCCAAGACAACACAGCTAGTAAAAGGCAGAGTCAAGACATTCCAAGTCTGCTGACTCCACAGCCTGGGCTCTTCATTACCATGTATGGATGTACAGCTTAGTAAAGAGAGGTCATTAGGCTCTGTCAGGCAAAACAGTATGAAAGTTTGATAAGAGACTAAACACCCCTCAACCTGTAAGCTTCTCCTCACTTTTTGTATCATGTAACTGAAAAGGTCAATGACGCTGGATTCTTTGGCTCCCCTCTCCTCCCACAGGTTGTCCTAAGTATGCCTTCATCTTCTAGCTGCCATCCTGGAAGTAGTTTCGTGCCTCTCTCTGAGGGACTTCAATAAGAGTGGAGGTATCCAATGTGCTATGCTCAGATATCCTGTCCATGGGCTGTGGCAATCAGAGGTGACAAGTCACAGACACCTCCCAGCTCTCACAGCAGCTGGAGTCCTACACCCCCACCTTCAGAATCCCCACTGGTTTTTCCCCCAGGAGACTGCTGTTAATCTGGTCTTGTGGCCCTGGGGGATGAGAACCTGAGCCAAGGTATGTGACAACAGAGACAAAAAAGCAGAAGTCAACAACACAAATAACAAAAATGCATTTCAAAGGCTCCATGCCGTACAAAGCTGTTTCATATATGTATTGTCTCGTTTGGGCACTTGCTATGGGAATTACCTGAAACTGAAACTGGTTCTAAGAAATAATTGGTACTTCTGAGTTTTTCTATTTACTTTTGGCTTCATTATTATTATGTATTCCATTTCCTATAATGGTATTAAATTTATATTTGAACTTTTTTTGTTTACTTAGCAAGAGACTGATGCTTCCTCAAAACATACAGTATTTAATTCTACCAGGATAGTTTATGGGACAAAATATTATCATCTTGCCACAAATACTAAGTTTTGCCCTCAATTTAGTGGAATCACAAGCTTGGCTTAAATGTGGTTATAGGACTAAGCACCTGGGGTCATGAATTTCTCCAACATATATATATTGAATGACTGTGTCCACCCAAAATTCACATGTTGAAGCCCTGACTTCCAATGTCATGGTATTCAGAGATGGAGTCTTTGGGAGGTAATTAGGTTTGGATGCGATCATGAGGATGGGGCCCTAATTATTGGATTAGTGCCCTTATAAAAAGAGATGCCAGAAAGCCTGCTTACACTCTTTCCGCTTCCAAACAGAGAAGAAGCCATGTGCTTTCACCAGAAACCAACCATGCTGGCACTCTGATCTGGGAATTCTAGCCTCCAGAGCTGTGAGAAAATAAATCCCTGATGTCTAAACCACCAGTCTGTGGTATTTTGTTATAGCAGTCCAAGCTAAGACAGATGTATGTACATGGACACAGTATAATAAGTATTACATATAGATACACAATATTGATAGATATTGATATACACATATCAGAAAGTGAAGAAGAAACTTGTTATTGCATAAATAAGTAGATAATAAACGACAGCACTCCAGAAGTGACAATCCAATACCTGAAGGCATTTTAGCAACAGAAATTTTTAAAGTAAGAAATCTTCTCAAAAATAGTTTGTGAGTCAGGCTCTAAAATAAGGTAGAGAGTCTAACTGAAGCAACCTCAGAAATAAGTTGGACAGAGATGGTAGAAAAGGAGGCTGCCCAAGGAGCATTGATAGTGGACCAAAGAGAATGGCACAGGTGGTGGAGTCTTTGCTTCAGCCTCCACTCTGAAGCCATATAAGGTAACATGTAAGTAACAGGAGGCAAGGTTTTGTGGAAGGGAGCTCACCTCAGTGCTGAGGAAGAAGGAAATCCAAGTTTTCTTTTGACAACTTGGCCTTTCATGGCCTTAATGTGGCTGCTCTCCCACTGGAGTGCATGGTTGGAATAGAAGAGCAGGGCCAAAAGCCCTAGGCGCTTGCAAGCTTGGTCTCAATCTATTGAGCCCCCTGGTGAGTTAAATGGCTCAGTTGAAAGGTACCTTTGGGGAGAATTATCAATGTTAGAAAAGATGGAGAACAAACCTCCATGAGCAGTTCCAAGAGAAGCATTTCTACAGAGCCATAGAAAATAATCAAAGGTAAATCTGCCAGAACAAAACAGACATTTTATCCAATAAGTTTGGTATTACAATGCTTAAACAGTGAGAATTTTTAAAGACTGCTATTAGATCTTCCAAAGCCTTTGGCAAAATTAGTCAGATATCACTTTAAACTGTCTATATTAGTCAGGTGTGCGCAAGAAAAGTGATGCTACAAGCAAGGAAAGGTTAGAAAAAAAAAAATCCATGATGTATATACCAATTCATCCAACTTTAACAGGGGCAGATACAATTCCAATCTTAAAATTTATGACAGTTTTTTTATACTTTCTTTCAGAGCTATTTTTAAATATTTTATCTGAAGTTTGATAACAAAAATATCAATTCCGTTTCTATCCTAGAACTCAAATTTCCAAGACAAATGTAGCCTATTGATACCATCAAAGCTGAGAAAACTCACAGAATTGCTGATCTTTAGGGTTGCTACATTAGACTGATCACTTTGGCTGAGAATTCAGCCAGACTGCAGAAGAAAACTTCAGATTTGGGGAGGAATGAATTATTGCCATTGAGTGATTCAAACACAAGATGAAATTGAAAACTCAAACCAGTATTTCCCTAATTTTTTCTGCTGTTATAGTTGATAAGTTCTCAGCATTTAGCATATTAGATGTTTCCGGCTGACAAAATAGAATTAGATTTCTACCTACATGGGCTCAATGGCTGGTTTGCTAATTTTCCTATTGTTGGTATTTTCTATTGAGTTGAAATAATTAATGCAAAAGACGTGGCTTTTTTTTTTTTTTTTTTTTTTTTGGTGGTACGCGGGCCTCTCACTGTTGTGGCCTCTCCCGCTGCGGAGCACAGGCTCCGGACGCGCAGGTCCAGCGACCATGGCTCATGGGCCCAGACGTCCCACGGCATGTGGGATCTTCCCGAACCGGGGCACGAACCCGTGTTCCCTGCATCGGCAGGCGGACTGTCAACCACTGCGCCACCAGGGAAGCCCAAGACGTGGCATTTTTGAACTTTAAAACTTGGAGGTCGGCTTGCATCATTATTTTGGAGCTATTAAATCCAGGAAAAACCTGGGGCCCTTCCTCGTGAAGGGACTTCACGTGGACTTTTTTTTTTTTTAATTAAGCTGGGTAGAGAGAATGATGAACCAGTGCCAAACTGGAAGAAGTTTTCACTAACATTTATCTAGTGTTTACTCTGTAGCAGACATAGCCTAATCCCTCACTCATAATTCTAAAATTCAAAAACCTTTGTCAACCAGGTTTTTTTGTAACTCAATTGGCAGCAAAACTTGACCAAACTCATTTTGCAGCAAACTCTGATCTGATTTTAGAAGGCGTTAATGTCTGATTACTAATCAGTGCCCTAGATTCCATTGGGGGTATTATGTAATATATGGTATATTATGTAACATATAAATATGATCACATGTACCATATTACCTTCCTAAAATCTAAAATGTTCTCAGTTCCAAAACACACGTGGCCCAAATTATTCCAAGTAAGGAAAGTCTCACACAATTATCTAAAGTAAGCATTTCTAATATTCCTAATTTATAGATAGGAAAACTGAGAAAAAGAGAGTGTAAACATATTGCCTAAGGTGACATATATAATAAGAGGTAGATCTGAGATTTGAACCCAGGCAGTCTGGCTTCAGAATCTATGCTCTTAATTGCTGCACTACTATGCCACCTTTAGTCATCTGCTAATGGGGTACCTTTAAGAAAAATTTTTTTGTTTGTATTATATAGAGATTTGAAAGCAAAAAAGAGAGAGGATATATTATCCTTAGATATGATTAACAGCCTCCTCTATCTTTATCAGCCAGGATCCAGCTAGGAAAACAGTATCCATCCCAGGGGGACAAATGTCAAGGGAATTTAAAATGGGGAACCAGTTACAAAGTTATAGGAAGACTCTAAAGGCCTAAAAGGGGACTATGAGGCAACCAGAATTTAGCAAGACTCAGAAAGCTATCACTACCTCTAGGGCTGAAATAGCAAAGGGAGAAGGTAGCCTTACCAAAAGCCAGGAGCCAAGGTCAACAAGAGTTGTTGACACCAGGGACTGAGGTGCTGTCCTACAAAAGCAGTAGTCAATGTCCTGAAGGATGAGGATCAAAGCAAAAATGATAGGGAAAAGTATCCTGGCTTCTCCTTTTCTTCTGCCCTCCAATCCCCCTTAAGAATCTCCATTGTCTATACCTAGCTAGAAGCCAATTAGCAATGGAGCCTAAAAAATGAGGTCAACCCTCTATGCTACAGAGTGGAGCAGAGAGAAAGCAAAAAATTCAGATTGGAGGGCACGTGATCAAATGACTATTACCCATGAGGTTGAGAGTGAAAATATCGGAGAACAGATTAAGGATTGGTCTGAAAAGATTTAACAGGTGATTGCAAAGACAAACCCTAAAAAAAGTTTTTTCCACATTTAATTAAATAATATATTAAGGAACTTCTTTATACCAAGTATGATCAGTGATGAAATGTAAGCTTCTAGAGGGCAGAATATTAACATTAAATTTTTAACAAAAATAAAATTTAAGCAACATAAAGGGTCTTGAACTTGAGTACAAGGAGTCAATTGTATGAGATAAGAAGAGGGCTATCTCAGCAGCATGTACAGAAAAGGACTTAGAGGCTTAGCCAACAGTAACATCTATGAGTCAACAAGACAAAGTGACTCTTAGAAAAATCTAATTGAACCTTGGACGGCATTAGTTAAAGCAAGGTATTAAAACATGGTAGGTGGTATTCCTATCATAAACTGGTCAGATCATCTTGGAATGACTTCTGGACTTTCAGTTATAACTTTAAGAGGGATATAAGTCAACCAAATTATGCACAAAAGATAAAGAAGTAAAGCTGTACAAAACCATGTTCTATAAGCAAAAATTGAAAAGCCTGGAAATCTTTAGCCTGGAGGAATAACAGGGTAGGAAGGTATATAAACACACATTTCAAATAATTTAAGAAATAGGTACAGGGGTGTTATCAACCGCCCATCTACTCCACTTGAAAGAGATGCTGCCTCTACCACCATCCTGCATCCTAGATACCAATGAAATGGCCATGCTTTATGTCACACAACACCATTCCAATCAAGGTGAACTAGTAGTTGACATATGACTATCACTGAAAGGCAGCCAGTCCATAAGCCAGCCACCTATGCCAGCACCTGGAGTAAAAAGGTAAGCTGGACCTCACTCTCCCTAAATGGGAATTTGTATTAGAAAACACAGAAAGACTGAACCAGTTAGTAATAAAGGCAAAAGCTAAAAGGAAGCCAGCAGACAGAGTTGGCCCATGGTAAACTAAGACCATGTGTAAACTAAGATGATGAGAGAGCAACACACTTTGTGAACAAAGTTCAGCAGCAGAGGTAAGAAAACAGAGCATATTTCAGAGGGCAGCCAATGTGCTGAGAGAGAGAGAGAGATCCTGGAACACTGATTCTGTTCCTGCTATCTTCTCTCTCTTTTTTTCCATTCCATGTGAATCCTTATAATAAACTCCCTTTTTCTTAAGGTAACACATGTGAGCTTCTGCCCTTACAAATAACTAAACACTAAACCAAACAGTTCTAAGAAAAATGAATTAAACCAGTCTTGAGGGATAAACACCACTTGAGGGAAGCTCCAGAGAGACTGCTTTCTTTCTAGCAGTCCATGAGTGTGGAACGGCTGCCTCAAGAAACAGTTTTGTCTAGCATGGAGAAGTCTAAGCACAAACATCCAGGCACACGGCGAGGACCTCAGCCTATCAGGTGGTGCCTGACTGAATAGCTTTCAAGGCTCTTCTAGTTCTGAGACTACACCCTGTGATTCTAGGTGGAAATTTCTATATCTTGAGGTAATAGAGATGGCTTTCACAATCTAAGAAAAGCATAACCTTCTAAAATAGAATTGCCTTTTGTTTTTCAGTTAGAATATTTTTCCACCCAGTGTTTTACCATTTTGAGCTTCCTTTCTTTCCAATAGAAAATGACAAGCCCAACTACAATTTCAAGTTCAGTAAATAATGTCTTAAGTGGTTTTGGTTTTGAGAAAAAGAACAGGTCATTTTGGCACTGATTTTTTTCCATTAATTTTTAAATTCACGTGTATTTTTCAGTAAATTTAGTTCGTATGATTTAGATTTATTTACACTTAGCTCCCTAAAATGTGCAGTTAGCAATCTGATGACTATGCACCTTCTGATTAGTCTGTCTCAGAACCAGAAAGTCATGCGTTGCCAACACGACCAAAGTGAAATCCAGCTGACACAAATCTGGATACAAATCGAAAAAGCCATAAAATTCAAGACCACTCTAAACTTGGCAATAAAAGTTCTCTTGTTCACAGGAGTTACAGACAAAACAAGTTCCAAGTATAAAGTACTTAACAAATTTTTCATGCAAACATGTGGCACACAGATAAATGGCAGTGGGACAGCTG
Organism: Lagenorhynchus albirostris; assembly: GCF_949774975.1. Taxonomy (NCBI): domain Eukaryota; kingdom Metazoa; phylum Chordata; class Mammalia; order Artiodactyla; family Delphinidae; genus Lagenorhynchus; species Lagenorhynchus albirostris. The sequence goes on from NC_083097.1 coordinate 74,736,532, forward strand.
CCTCTCTCATTGTTCTGCTACCATGGTTACCTTGTGATCAACTTGTGATTACAAGGGGTGCTGCTTCACGTGAGGTTGTGTCTGCATCCCTACGAATCCGGGAGCTAGTCGAGAAAGCCAGTCAACTGGTTGTTGAACAGAGTGTAAACTAAACCACTCACAGTAGATAGAATGTTTCTCATTCATAGAATTAGATAATGTTGAGAGGAATAGGAACTTTTGAGAAGGATCTTGGCCAACGCTTCACTTTACTAACGTGTTTTAAATGATTGGTTTGACATTCTATGTACATAACCTTTAAAATTCAAATGACATTGGTCCAGGCACAAGTTTAATTATAAAACTCAAAGCACATATGGAGCAGAGAACATTTTCTAGGGAAACCTAGAGAATTGTTTTATGGGTTTCTTTCTTTTTCTCTTATTCTTGAGACCCACAATATGAAAATAGGCTTCCTCCTTAAAATGTGTTAGAAAGAGTGATAACACTACTGAGGTATATAAAATGTACATTTTATATACAATTTATGTTGATAAAAATTCGAAACCTGCTTCAACATCTCTATGTGCCAGTTTTCTACAAGCCAACATTTCATAAATCATATTCCAAACAAATACCCAAAATACATAACTTACATAATTAAACACTTACATATTAAATTTATACATGGCCATAATCTCTCCAGTTTAAAGATATTTATCCATGCCAGGGTCTATGCGCTCAGCAACAGTTGGGAAAAAATAACTAAATCCTTAACCAGAAGTCCTTTCCTTAGTGAGTTCACTGGTTAAAGGTTTGAGGCCACTGCCCTGTGTCTCCTTGGGCACCCTGCAAGTTAGAGACAGGGGCCTGAGGTAGTTCTACTTGTTGATCTTTCTCTCTCCCAGAAGTATCTGATTATCCCACCCCGTTTATAAGCTTTAGTCTTTGCTCATTGAGTTTCTTCTAACTACTGAGATAGAATATGGCCCATCAGGCTTGGATAGCCATTATCCTGACCCTCCAACAAATATCTTTCATTTTCTATGTCACTCATCATTGTCTGAGAAATCTGGTTGATCCTTACCATAAAACAAAGAGGAAGTACAATCTCAAAAGATTCAGTGGTTCTTGAGACATCTTCCTTCTTTTCCGTAATTTAAAAAATATTTCCTATTTAATGTCCTCTTCCCTGGGAAATTCCTCATTCTCCCCAAACCACTGGTCTTTCCCTCCATCTACCGGAACTGTACCTCATACTTCGGGACCCTACTTAAGTCTCATCTACTCTAGGAACCCTTCCCTGATCCTCCAGCTCTCTGTGATCCACCCCTACTTTGAACCTCTAAAGTGCATACTCTCTACAACCCAGTTGCAGGCCCATGTTGTGTATAAGCTTAGATTTACTTGAATTGTTTCATCTATTGGTCTTATCTTCCCAAGTAGATTAGAGACTCCCAAGAAGAGCAAATTATGCTTTATACTATTTTCACATTCCTACAGTAATCAGCAGATTGCACAACCCAAAGTAGGAGTCACATATCAGTTAACAGATTGATAAATATTGATAAATATTACAGTCCATGTCTACTTTACAAGTGATAATAAAGCAACTATTTTTATATTGCTGCAACTGCTAGAGAAGATTCATTTCCTTTAAAATTGCCATCTATAAAACCATAAATAAACTTTGCTTAAAAATCATTCCTTCTAATAACAGACTAGTTTAGATAACAAGTATATAAGGTGCTCATCCCTGCCTTCCAGGACCTCACATTCTCATGAGAGAGGCATGTCAATAAATTAAGATGCAATGTGAAAAATGCTCCCAAAGAGGCAAGGTCCCACATGAAAGGACAGAGGTAAAGGAGCACCTTTCAGAGGTTTCTAATCAAACTCTACAATGTAATGATTACAGTCCCACACAACTTTGTGGATACAAATTCTGAACTAATTTTTTTTCCATTTATCCTTACTGTATAAAACCAGAGTGCTTAAACAGTAAGATTCATCATTTTTATTGAACTTCATAGCAAAATAGGCAGTTCGATAAGAAATAACTTTGAAATAAAAAAAAATTTAAGGTAAATTATATTTGAAGAATGTAAATTTGGAAAAATATACTATATGAAGTCATAGTAATGAAAGTATAGTTAGCTTTTTATTCAAATTAAAAGGCACACTCACCTGCAGCATCTGTTTACTTCAATCACATTATTTACTGTAGTTTTGCTTTTTCATGCCTGTGCAATTCCTTGTACATATGCCCGAGGACTGGCAGAGATTCAGCTGGCTTTTATTCAGCTCTATCTTTTGGTAAAAATTAGTGTAGCATGGAAACACTGTCTTTACTTATTTTGCCATCTTAATGTTACATGACAATGTCAAGATCTTGCTGCAGATCAGTGTACACATCAACTGTGTGTCTCAAAACTCTTTGAGCTTTCATGAATGCTCTTTTTCACATCTCCCTTTCACATTTCAGGATTTTATTATCCTTGTTATCTTTGTATAAAAATATGATAATTAGATTTCATTTTCTTTCAGAAGAGAGTGGAATAGAGCTCTGACATAACTTGCTTTGAACAAGTTCAGATGATAAGTAGTGTCTGGTAGCAGAGGAAAGCAGTAAGACTTACGGATCTGGAAAAGAAATTTAGAAGAGTCATTTCAATAAAGAGTGGTACAAAGTAGAAGTAGAAACAAGTACAAGATCTAGAGAGGAAAAAAAGAAAATGGGTTTCATCTCTTCTTGAGTTTTCTCAATTATGGTTGATAGTTGAAGCAAAAATAATAGTACTACCTGATGTGGTTCTAAGTGTGTATAGAACATATACTGAAGACAATTATATTACAAAGGAAAATAGGAGTGGCTACCTAATATCAGATAAAGTAGACTTCAGAGCAAAGAAAATTACCAGAGACAAGAGGGACATTAAATAATGACAAAAAGTCAAACTACCAAAAATGTATAGCAATCCTAAATATGTATTCACCAAACAGCAGAGCTGCAGAAAAATGTGAAGCAAAAACGGGTGGAGCGGGCTTCCGGGAAGATGGCGGAAGAGTATGACGCGGAGATCACGTTCCTCCCCACAGATACACCAGAAATACATCTACACGTGGAACAACTCCTACAGAACACCTACTGAACGCTGGCAGAAGACCTCAGACCTCCCAAAAGGCAAAAAACTCCCCACGTACCTGGGTAGGGCAAAAGAAAAAACAGAGACAAAAGAATAGGGACAGGACCTGCACCAGTGGGAGGGAGCTGTGAAGGAGGAAAGGTTTACACACACTAGGAAGCACCTTCACGGGAGGAGACTGCGGGTGGCAGAGGAGGGAAGCTTCGGAGCCGCGGAGGAGAGCACAGCAACAGGGGTGCGGAGGGCAAAGCGGGGAGATTCCCGCACAGAGGATCGGTGCTGACCAGCACTCACCAGCCCAAGAGGCTTCTCTGCTCACCGCCAGCGCGGGCGGGCCTGGGAGCTGAGGTCGGAGCACAGGGAGAGGACTGGGGTTGGCGGCGAACACAGCCTGCAGGGCGTTAGTGCACTACGGCTTGCCGGCAGGGAGTCCGGGAAAAGTCTGGACCTGCCGAAGAGGCAAGAGACTTTTTCTTCCCTCTTTGTTTCCTGGTGCGCGAGGAGAGGGGATTAAGAGCACTGTTTAAAGGAGCTCCAGAGACGGCCGCGAGCCGCGGCTAAAACCGCGGACCCCAGAGACGGGCATGAGACGCTAAGGCTGCTGCTGCCGCCACCAAGAAGCCTGTGTGCGAGCACAGGTCATGCTCCACACCCCCCTCCCGGGGAGCCTGTGCAGCCCGCCACTGCCAGGGTCCCGGGATCCAGGGACACCTTCCCCGGGAGAACGCGCAGCGCGCCTCAGGCTGGTGCAACGTCACGCTGGCCTCTGCCGCCGTAGGCCCGCCCCGCACTCCGCACCCCTCCCTCCCACCGGCCTGAGTGAGCCAGAGTCCCCCAAAGCAGCTGCTCCTTTAGCCCCGTCCTGTCTGAGCGAAGAACAGACGCCCTCCAGCGACCTACACGCAGAGGCAGGGCCAACTCCAAAGCTGAGCCCCGGGAGCTGTAAGAACAAAGAAGACAAAGGGAAATCTCTCCCAGCAGCCTCAGAAGCAGGGATTAAAGCTCCACGGTCAACTGGATGTACCCTGCATCTGTGGAATACATGAATAGAAAACGAATCATCCCAAATTGAGGAGGTGGACTTTGAGAGCAAGATTTATCATTTTTTCACCTTTTCCTCTTTTTGTGAGTGTGTATGTGTATGCTTCTGTGTGAGATTTTGTCTGTATAGCTTTGCTTCCACCATTTGTCCTAGGGTTCTATCCGTCCATTTTTGGTTTTTTTCTTAATTTTTTTCCTTAATAATTATTTTTTATTTTAATAACTATTTTATTTTATCTTACTTTATTTTACTTTATCTTCTTCTTTCCTTCCTTCCCTCCTTCCTTCCTCCCTCCCTCCCTCCTTTATTTTTCTTTCTTTCTTTCTTTCTTTCTTTCTTTCTTTCTTTCTTTCTTTCTTTCTTTCTACTTCTACTAATTCTTTCTCTCTACTTTTTCTCCCATTTATTCTGAGCCGTGTGGATGAAGGGCTCTTGGTGCTTCAGCCAGGAGTCAGTGCTGTGCCTCCGAGGTGGGAGAGCCAACTTCAGGACACTGGTCACAAGAGACCTCCCAGCTCCTCATAATATCAAACAGCGAAAATCTCCCAGAGATCTCCATCTCAACACCAGCAGCCAGCTTCACTCAATGACCAGCAAGCTACAGTGCTGGACACCCTATGCAAAACAACTAGCAAGACAGGTACACAACCACACCTATTAGCAGAGAGGCTGCCTAAAATCATAATAAGTCCACAGAAACCCCAAAACACACCACCAGACGTGGACATGCCCACCAGAAAGACAAGATCCAGCCTCATCCACCAGAACACAGGCACTAGTCCCCTCCACCACGAAGCCTACACAACCCACTGAACCAACCTTAGCCACTGGGGACAGACACCAAAAACAATGGGAACTACGAACCTGCAGTCTGCAAAAAAGAGACCCCAAACACAGTAAGATAAGCAAAATGAGAAGACAGAAAAACACACAGCAGTTGAAGGAGCAAGAAAAAAACCCACCAGACCTAACAAATGAAGAGGAAATAGGCAGTCTACCTAAAAAAGAATTCAGAATAATGATAGCAAAGATGATCCAAAATCTTGGAAATAGAATAGACAAAATGCAAGAACCATTTAACAAGGACCTAGAAGAACTAAAGTTGAAACAAGCAATGATGAACAACACAATAAATGAAATTAAAAATACTCTAGATGGGATCATAGTAGAATAACTGAGGCAGAAGAACAGATAAGTGACCTGGAAGATAAAATAGTGGAAATAACTACTGCAGAGCAGAATAAAGAAAAAAGAATGAAAAGAATGGAGAACCATCTCAGAGACCTCTGGGACAACATTAAATGCACCAACATTAGAATTGTAAGGGTTCCAGAAGAAGAAGAGAAAAAGAAATGGACTGAGAAAATATTTGAAGAGATTATAGTTGAAAACTTCCCTAATATGGGAAAGGAGATAGTTAATCAAGTCCAGGAAGCTCAGAGAGTCTCATACAGGATAAATCCAAGTAGAAATATGGCAAGACACATATTAATTAAACTGTCAAAAATTAAATACAAAGAAAACATATTAAAAGCAGAAAGGGAAAAACAACAAATAACACACAAGGGAATCCCCATAAGGTTAACAGCTGATCTTTCAGCAGAAACTCTGCAAGCCAGAAGCAACTGGCAGGACATATTTAAAGTGATTAAGGAGAAAAACCTGCAACCAAGATTACTCTACCTAGCAAGAATCTCATTCAGATTTGATGGAGAAATTAAAACCTTTACAGACAAGCAAAAGCTGAGAGAGTTCAGTACCACCAAACCAGCTTTACAACAAATACTAAAGGAACTTCTCTAGGATAGAAACAAAAGAGAAGGAAAAGACCTACAATAACTAACCCAAAACAATTAAGAAAATGGGAATAGGAACATACATATCGATAATTACCTTAAATGCAACTGGACTTAATGCTCCTACCAAAAGACACAGGTTGGCTGAATGGATACAAAAACAAGACCCATATATATGCTATCTACAAGAGACCCACTTCAGACCTAGAGACACATACAGACTGAAAGTAAGGGAATGGAAAAAGATATTCCATGCAAATGGAAACCAAAAGAAAGCTGGAGTAGCAATTCTCATATCAGACAAAATAGACTTTAAAATAAAGACTATTAGAAGAGACAAAGAAGGCCACTACATAATGATCAAGGGATCGATCCAAAAAGAAGATATAACAATTGTAAATATTTATGCACCCAACATAGGAGCACCTCAATACTTAAGACAAATATTAACAGCCATAAAAGGGGATATCGACAGTAACACATTCATAGTAGGGGACTTTAACACCCCACTTTCACCAATGGACAGATCGTCCAAAATGAAAATAAATAAGGAAACACAAGCTTTAAATGATACATTAAACAAGATGGACTTAATTGATATTTATAAGACATTCCATCCAAACCAACAGAATACACATTTTTCTCAAGTGCTCATGGAACATTCTCCAGGATAGATCATATCTTGGGTCACAAATCAAGCCTTGGTAAATTTAAGAAAATTGAAATTGCATCAAGTATCTTTTCTGACCACAATGCTTTGAGAATAGATATCAATTACAGGAAAAGATCTGTAAAAAATACAAACACATGGAAGCTAGACAATACACTACTTAATAACAAAGTGATCACTGAAGAAGTCAAAAGGAAATCAAAAAATACCTAGAAACAAATGACAATGGAGATACGACGACCCAAAACCTATGGGATGCAGCAAAAGCAGTTCTAAGAGGGAAGTTTATAGCAATACAATCCTACCTTAAGAAACAGGAAACATCTCAAATAAACAACCTAACCTTGCACCTAAAGCAATTAGAGAAAGAAGAATAAAAAAGCCCCAAAGTGAGCAGAAGGAAAGAAATCATAAAAATCAGATCAGAAATAAATGAAAAAGAAATGAAGGAAACAATAGCAAAGATCAATAAAACTAAAAGCTGGTTCTTTGAGAAGATAAACAAAACTGATAAACCATTAGCCAGACTCATCAAGAAAAAAAGGGAGAAGACTCAAATCAATAGAATTAGAAATGAAAAAGGAGAAGTAACAACTGACACTGCAGAAATACAAAAGATCATGAGAGAGTACTACAAGCAACTGTATGCCAATAAAACGGACAACATGGAAGAAATGGACAAATTCTTAGACATGCACAACCTGCCAAGACTGAATCAGGAAGAAATAGAAAATATGTACAGACCAATCACAAGCACTGAAATTGAAACTGTGATTAAAAATCTTCCAACAAACAAAAGCCCAGGACCAGATGGCTTCACAGGCGAATTCTATAAAACATTTAGAGAACAGCTAACACCTATCCTTCTCAAACTCTTCCAAAATATAGCAGAGGGAGGAACACTCCCAAACTCATTCTACGAGGCCACCATCACCTTGATACCAAAACCAGACAAGGATGTCACAAAGAAAATAAACTACAGGCCAATATCACTGATGAATATAGATGCAAAAATCCTCAACAAAATACTAGCAAACAGAATCCAACAGCACATTAAAAGGATCATACACCATGATCAAGTGGGGTTGATTCCAGCAATGCAAGCATTCTTCAATATACACAAATCAATCAACGTGATACACCATATTAACAAATTGAAGGAGAAAAACCATATGTTCATCTCAATAGATGCAGAGAAAGCTTTAGACAAAATTCAACACACATTTATGAAAACAACCCTGCAGAAAGTAGGCATAGAGGGAACTTTCCTCAATATAATAAAGGCCATATATGACAAACCCACAGCCAACATCGTCCTCAATGGTGAAAAACTGAAAGTATTTCCACTAAGATCAGGAACAAGACAAGGTTGCCCACTCTCACCACTCTTATTCAACATACTTTTGGAAGCTTTAGCCATAGCAATCAGAGAATAAAAGGAAATAAAAGGAATACAAATCAGTAAAGAAGAAGTAAAGTTGTCACTGTTTGCAGATGACTTGATACTATACATAGAGAATCCTAAAGATGCTACCAGAAAACTACTAGAGCTAATCAATGAATTTGGTAAAGTAGCAGGATACAAAATTAATGCACAGAAATCTCTGGCATTCCTATACACTAATGATGAAAAATACGAAAGTGAAATCAAGAAAACACTCCCATTTACCACTGCAACAAAAAGAATAAAATATCTAGGAATAAACCTACCTAGGGAGACATAAGACCTGTATGCAGAAAATTATAAGACACTGATGAAAGAAATTAAAGATGATACAAATAGATGGAGAGATATACCATGTTCTTAGATTGGAAGAATCAACATTGTGAAAATGACTATAGCACCCAAAGCAATCTACAGATTCAATGCAATCTCTATCAAACTACCACTGGCATTTTTCACAGAACTAGAACAAAAAGTTTCACAATTTGTATGGAAACACAAAAGACCCCAAATAGCCAAAGCAATCTTGAGAACGAAAAACTGAGCTGGAGGAATCAGGCTCCCTGACTTCATATTATACTACAAAGCTACAGTAATCAAGACAGTATGGTACTAGCACAAAAACAGGAAGATAGATCAATGGAACAGGATAGAAAGCCCAGAGATAAACCCACGCACATATGGTCACCTTATCTTTGATAAAGGAGGCAGGAATGTACAGTGGAGAAAGGACAGCCTCTTCAATAAGTGGTGCTGGGAAAACTGGACAGGTACGTGTAAAAGTATGAGATTAGGTCACTCCTTAACACCATACACGACAATAATCTCAAAATGGATTAAAGACTTAAATGTAAGGCCAGAAACTATCAAACCCTTAGAGGAAAACATAGGCAGAACACTCTATGACATAAATCACAGCAAGATCCTTTTTAACCCACCTCCTAGAGAAATGGAAATAAAAAGAAAATAAACAAATGGGACCTAATGAAACTTAAAAGCTTTTGCACAGCAAAGGACACCATAAACAAGACCAAAAGACAACCCTCAGAATGGGAGAAAATATTTGCAAATGAAGCAACTGACAAAGGATTAATCTCCAAAATTTATAAGCAGCTCATGCAGCTCAATAACAACAACAACAACAAACCCAATGCACAAATGGGCAGAAGACCTAAATAGACATTTCTCCAAAGAAGATATACAGACTGTCAACGAACACATGAAAGAATGCTCAACATCTTTAATCATTAGAGAAATACAAATCAAAACTACAATGAGATATCATCTCACACCAGTCAGAATGGCCATCATCAAAAAATCTAGAAACAATAAATGCTGGATGGGGTGTGGAGAAAAGGGAACACTCTTGCACTGCTGGTGGGAATGTGAATTGGTACAGCCACTATGGAGAACAGTATGGAGGTTCCTTACAAAACTACAAATAGAACTACCATATGACCCAGCAATCCCACTACTGGGCATATACCCTGAGAAAACCATAATTCAAAAAGAGTCATGTACCACAATGTTCATTGCAGCTCTATTTACAATAGCCCGGAGATGGAAAGAACCTAAGTGTCCATTATTGGATGAATGGATAAAGAAGATGTGGCACATATATACAATGGAATATTACTCAGCCACAAAAAGAAACGAAATTGAGCTATTTGCAATGAGGTGGATAGACCTAGAGTCTGTCATACAGAGTGAAGTAAGTCAGAAAGAGAAAGACAAATACCATATGCTAACACATATATATGGAATTTAAGAAAAAGAAAATGTCATGAAGAACCTAGGGGTAAGACAGGAATAAAGACACAGACCTACTAGAGAATGGACTTGAGGATATGGGGAGGGGGAAGGGTAAGCTGTGACAAAGCGAGAGCCAGGCATGGACATATACACACTACCAAACGTAAGGTAGATAGGTAGTGGGAAGCAGCCGCATAGCACAGGGAGATCAGCTCGGTGCTTTGTGACCGCCTGGAGGGGTGGGATAGGGAGGGTGGGAGGGAGGGAGATGCAAGAGGGAAGAGTTATGGGAACATATGTATATGTATAACTGATTCACTTTGTTATGAAGCAGAAACTAACACACCATTGTAAAGCAATTATACTCCAATAAAGATGTAAAAAAAATAAATAAATAAAATAAAATAGGAAACATAAAAAATAAAAATGAATTAGTCTAATATACTTTGCATTTCTAAAATGTCAGAGTTTATAAATACCATGTACACCACACAACATGTCTGTACTTATGAGGAACATGCTCTTTCAACCAAGGTCATATTGTACCAGTCCTGGCTCGAGATAAGACCAAGTCACCACAAAATTAGATCAAGACATGAATGACCTAACTTTGGTCTTGCTGACATAGATGGAGAGAGATAAATGATTGATAGGTAGGTGGATAGGAAGATTAAAAAAACAGATATATATTAATACTGTACTCTTGGCCTAGATGTTTTGGCTAAATTGAGTAGTTTTTAACTGGCCACTTTATAATATTAGCAAACTTAGTAGACTGAGAAGAGTTATACAGAGGGTAGATAATTGCCATGAGCGGAATGATTAAATTAGGATTTAACTAGCCTAGTCAATTCAGACAAAACAGTCATTCTGGTCATATTGTGTAGGCATGTCTTAATGCTTTTAGAATCTCAGACATTGTGGATAATGACATTAATTTTTTTTTAATATATATACATTTATTTATTTATTTATTTTTGGCTGCGTTGGGTCTTCATTGCTGCGTGGACTTCCTCTAGTTGTAGCGAGCGGGGGCTACTCTTCCTTGCAGTGCACGGGCTTAGCATTGCGGTGGCTTCTCTTGTTACAGAGCATGGGCTCTAGGCACGTGGGCTTCAGTAATTGTGGCACGTGGGCTCAGCAGTTGTGCCTCTCGGGCTTAGTTGCTCCATGGCATGTGGGATCTTTCCAGACCAGGGCTTGAACCCATGTCCCCTGCATTGGCAGGCAGATTCTTAACCACTGAGCCACCAGGGAAGTCCTTGACATTAATATTTTTAAAGATATAACTATTGAAGAAATTTGAAGTTCCTTATTTTCAACAACATTCTTGGATTTAAGGCACAAAGAAGTGGGAAAAAAATCAGCATGTTATTAAGTCCTATTTTTCTTTCTTGAGATTAACTACTGAACTTCACCCTTATTCTCTATTCCAACTTCAATCACCCATGTTCAGGCTTTCATCACTTATATTCAAATGCCACTGCAACCTTCTATCTGGCCTCTCTGCCTCAAATTGATTTTCCCTTCAATCTATTCTGAGGCCCTGCACTTTTTACATTCATTTTTTTCATTTTTCACTCCCCAGCTCAGGACTCCATCATGACGTAGTACTGTCAACTCCCCTATCCCTTTCACAATCTATTCCATTTCCCCTACTTGTTGAGCCTAGCACCCTGCAATTCACACACAAAGACACTTCACCCCAAAGAAGCAAGTGTCCTAACTTGCCCTCGTGCCTACCCAAATCCCTCATGTTTATTTCCTGCCTGCCATAAAATATTCCCTTATCGACCTCCACTACATTCTCTTCCACCTTCCTCCCATCTCTATGCCACCCAGACCTCAAGGCCACCATCTTCAAGGAATCATTCTGACATCCCAGGCCACAGTCCATAGTTGTTCCTTTCAAGGTTTTGCTGAGTTGTGCTGAGAATCAGAGCCAACCAGTTGGCCCTCAGTTGTTCTCTTCCACATTCTTTTACTCATCCATTTACCTGTCTACTCTATAGAAATATACGGAGCACTTTTTTGTGTGTAAGATACTTTGCTAATTATAGTAATTCTTTCTTTCACATCCCTTAGTTTTTATTCTGTGATTATATATTTGGTAAATAAAATGGAGTTTATTAGCTTCCTTTCCAGACTCCTCAGTATCCATTAACATCACCAACATCAAACATTAATTGAGCTGCTTCTACCTGTAGTCAGTACACTCCTCAGTGCTGGAAGCTCAAAGATCTAAGACATGGCCCTGAAATCAGTGTTCAGGTGGGGAGGAAAGTACCAAATGGATGGCACGCACTGTAATGTTAGAAGGGCTAAGAAAAAGGGGTGAGCACTGAGAGATCATGACAGAGGTGGTGGGGCTCTTAGCATCTTAGGTCTTTGTAGAGGATCCCGCAGTGCTCTACCCAGATCTCCTCTTCAGGGCCCATGCGTCCCTTTCAGGCTGTTGGGAATAGCACCTGCTACACCCCTCACTGGGGATGGCCTTCAGCTTCAGGGGATTGCCCTGCCCAAGGTTACAGCTCTTCCCAAGGGGCAACCCACAGCCAGTGACTGGTTTATTCAGGGAAACAAAGGCTCAGGCTCCCTTGCCTCAATATGAGCAACTCTAAAGGAACATTCGGCCTCAGGGCGCTTGTGGTGATCAGCCTAGGCCTCATTTGGAACTGCACTGCTGTTCAGCTTCTTACTCTACCCGATACTACCTGGCTTACTTCTGCAGAGGTCTATTTCCCAAGACCACACTCCAGCAAAATTTCATCATGCAACTCCCCATCTCACAGTCTGGTTCCAGGGAACCCAATCTCTGTTCATGCTGTTGAAAGAATATTTGCATAGTTCTTAGCTGAAGTAAAGTTCTGGACTAGCACTCAGATGGCCTATCTCAGGCCTATCTCATCTTAACTTCTCCAGAGTTCCTGGAGTTGACAGGAATTTTCATCTATGTCTCTCACAAATAAAGACACTGAAGAGTAGAGAGGTGAAATGTCCAAAATCACACGCCCAGGAAATAGTGGTTCCAGTACTCAAATCCTGACTTTCTTCATCTTACCCAGGGCTCTTCATCCTACAGCAAACAGTTTGGAAAGTGGTCTGGTCTTAAGAAAACAATGTGGACATCAAAATAGGCACACCTGGGTTTTCCTTTTGGCCCAGTGATTAACAATGTGAATCTGAGCAAGCTACTTAATTCTTAGGACTTCAATTTTCTAGGCAGCTCTGTGTCTATAAAATGGACATAAGAACACCTCCTTGTAGCATTATTATAAGGATTAATTGAAGCATGGAAGGCACTATTTCCTGTTCTCATGGAGGAATGGTGGCATACAACATCAAAGAAGTTTACAGTATTCAGATTGTAGAGAACTTGGAATGGTTTCCTGATTATCTCATTGAAAAGGATCTCTCCTTTTGATCACCTCTACTGAAAGTGATCTCTTATTTCTCTGGAATTCCACAGTCTGTTGTTTTCATAGTTTACATAGTCTGTTGTTTTATTTCTCTGGAATTTCATACTCTGTATGTTTCTTAGAAGCATACATTTTTTTATATTTGTATGCCTTATTTTACCGTCATTGGCTTTAATTTGTCAATCAGTGTGTAATGTCCTTGAGGACCAGAATGGTCCTAGGCATCTTTGTACTCTACTCAGAGCCTAGTTCAGTAAGTGCCACAGAGTAAATACTACCCGTATATGGACTTTGTTGCTAAATGTTGAATAAACCAATGACTAGTGGGGCCTGCCCCAGTAAGTTGTCACATGAAGGAGAAAAGATAATACCTTCACCCTGTGAACAGGCATAGAAGACATAGAAAAATGGTAAGCAAAGGGAGCAGTGAATTAAAACATCCAGCCTACCGAATTAAGGATCGTAGACCTTTGGATGTCAGAGTCCACCTGTACCAACAAATCTCCTAAATCACTCATCCTCATGGATAAGAGGAAGAAGTGGACGGGGAAAAAGGAAGTGCTGCTCCAGTTCTGTTAATTCCTGGGAAACAGGAAAACAAGAGGACCAGGAAGACAGTTCCCCAACAGAACACACTTCCAAACATTAATCTCAGTCAAGCCAGAAGTAAAGGTTTTTGCTGAGATGAAGGATAGTACGGAAACGCTTCTGTAGAAAATGTGATGAGGAGTCAGCAAAAGAATTGTGAGCAGCCTTAAAATTAGAAAACATAACCATACAGATCCAGTCAGAAGAGTTTTGTGATTTTGTATAGCAACTTTCAACAGCCCAGGTGTGTGATGAGAGAAATAATAAAGGTGACCCTGGGTGGAGAAATGCTCTTCTTTTGATTGATTCCTTGTGCGTGTTCACAGCTTTAAATATACGTGACAAAGTGTCAACTACTTAGAAATATTAGCCTACTGGATCCTAAGTCTTGTCCTCCAAACAGAGAGGTGGTATAGCAAAACCGTTAAAACAGAAAGCTCTACAGACTAATAGCCCTGGGTTTGAATCCAGTCCCTACTCCAATTAGCAGTATGTCTTTGGAGACATTATTTAACTATACTGTATATATACACAATAGTACACATGCCTTAAATGGTGAGAATTAAGGTAATACATAAAGCATTCAAAATAAGTGCTGAATAAATGCCAGACAATATTAAATGGAGAGAAAAAGAACTTGAAACTCACAAGAATATGCACTACTTAGGCTAACTTCTGCTTTTTAAATACATGAGAAACAAGTGGACTTCACATCTGCTTTTGGAAACTGTTGTTTACTGGAGAGAGCTTCTTCAATTTAACATTGGTTGACTATGAACAATATTTTATTTCCTCATTGCTCTTTCTAGTAAATAACAGAGCTTACCTAAAAATGGCTGAGGCAACCCTCAGGTTTGTGATTCAAACATTAAATGACAATCTGCCATCATCACTGGACCCCCAGCACACAGGGAGTCCTTCTCCTGGATCTTCAACAAGGTCTTTCTGATCTGCACAGCTTTGAGTCTATTCAGCTGGTGGGATTTAGGTCACATTTGCTATGTGTGTCTAGCTATTTTTCTTTATAGCTTGTTTCTTGAATTTACCCTTAGGACACATTTTTATTTACAGTGACTTCTATTGAGGAATTGAGTATTATGAATTCCAAGGATAAGATTAAAGAAACTTATCTTTAAAAATATAATTTTAAAATAAAGAAATTTTAAGAGTATGATTAAAGAATTAAGAGTATGATTAAAGAAATCCTATTGCCTGAAATATTTATTTATTAATTTTTGCAAGTCTTTGTTGATACAAATGAGAGGGTAATTTCCAAACTATTGATTTACTTCACCTTCGGTCACATTTTTTTTAAATATTAGTAAAAATTTATTCTGGGTCATTTAAACCCACATATCCACGTGAGTAATGTGACTTGCCCATTAACTGATAGAAAACAAAAGCCACTGCATCATGGGGGTCACAACCAACAGAAATAAGGGTATTCTCAGATGATGACTCTCTTGCAGAATTACATGAATAAGTCCAATCTCATATGACAATAGACCACTCAAAGAGGAGTTAATTCAGAGATAGAGAGTAAATACATATTCCTTAGAATAACTACTGTATACACAGAAAAAATAATCAGCATCAACATGTCACAGACCACAGTATAATCAGATATAGACAGTATAATCTGTATAATCAGATACTCAGAAAAAATTCAAGTTTATGTTCTTTGGGGAGAGGATACTGATTCCCAAAAAAACCCTGAAGAACTTGCCTAGCATTTTTGTTTCTTGAAGAACAATTATAAGCTTTAAAATTGAAACTATGATTCTGTCATCATTTCATATCTTTGTAGTGCTTATTATTTATCATATACTATATGCTAGAGTATATAGTATAGAATATAATGCTGGAGTATTATAAATTCAGTTGGAGGAATAATTGGCTCAGTATAGTGCTAGGTACCTTCCAAAATACTATGTGTTCAGGAGGATTTTTTTTAAGAAACAATAAGCATTCTCAAATCAGTTAAATAAGCATTCATGCAAGTCAAATGTACACACGTACATATATGTACAAAGCACCATATTAGGTATTTGGAGAGACATCCAGGAACATTCCATTTTCAAAGGGAAAGTAGGAAATGAACACAAGTAACTTTAAAACAAGGTGGAATATAAACAGGTTATAGTGGAGCTTTAAGCAGTGCACCACAGGGGGAAACAAGAAACATGTATTTAGTTCCAGGGTAGTTTGCAGGTTGGAGGTGGTCTTCAGCCAGAGAAAGAGCTTTTGAATAAATGATGAAATACAACCAAAACCTTAGGCAAGCAACTTCCTCTGGCTTAGGACCTCAAGGCTCCAGGGCAGAATTGAACCTAACCCAGCCCTACTTGTCCAGTCAGTGGGGTGGTGCCTGGGTCATTTGGGCCAGTCTATGTTGAATCAGCTTCCAGTCAACAGATCCAGACCTCCTCAGGTAACCTGGAATTCCCATGACCATTGGTGATAGACTCACTTGTAGGTTCCCAACTCCCAATATAAAAGTCTGAGCCCATGTACAGCTACCAACACGGGAGTCACGGATGCACCCTCTGTTAAGGCTATATCATCCCTGCATTTCCAATATTTAACACCCTTAAAAAGTTTATTTTACCCAGGATTTTTTTTTTTTACTTTACCCAGAAGTTTTTTTATCACACAAAACTTACATGAAAAACTACTATTATTAAGTATTTAAGGAGTAATGCAGTGTTGAAAATGTTTAAAATATAGGTTATTCCACTACCCAACTCTGATGGCACTGCTATGCCCTCCTTTTTCTCCCTTCTTTTCTCCTATAGTCATAATAGTTTGCAGAAGGCTTGCCTGTGCACAAGTTTTGAAAAAAGGGTCTAAAGTAAAAAAATTGAATTTGAGAGAATTGCCTAATATACCAATAAAAACCAACAAATAAAATTCAACAAAGGTCTAACACCTTCTCCTGGTCTTTTCCTAAATGCTTAGTGTGCAGTTCTGACTGTAATCTAATAATTGCTTTTCTGATCCAAATATCAATACTTAATGTTTATCACCAGAATGCCAAGTTAGATGGCCTGGCCACCTCCTCCTAATAAGAAAAAATGACCTGAGCACCAGCCAGGCTTTGATGAAGCAGGGAGTGAACTGAAGGAGCCTCCTTCCGCCAGCACAGCAATGTGTTTTCTGTCTCCACTGAACTTCCACAAATTTGTAATTTATTTGGAAGAGTATGTTGCAGATAAGCAAAAAAAGGCATCTGGAAGTCTTCTTGCCAAATGGTAACTTTCTGGAAGGTTCCTCATTTAGAAGTAATTTCTGGAAAATTTCTTGATTAATACAAATCCGTGAACAAACTTAAAAATGATGGCTTTGTTATTGCTTTGGCACAATATGTTAACAACACTGTGAGTGCTGCCAAAACTCTGAGAGTTCTTTCATGCGGATTATGGTCTTGTTTACAGATCCAGCTGTACTGAGGCCTTGTCCATGGTGGTAACCTAACAATGTTCCCAGTGGGGGTACCCATTAGGGGAGGAGAGACTCACTGAAGTTTAGTTTGTTTAAATTGAGCAAGAATGCACAGCGGCACTCAGATCTTTGGGGAATGTGTTGGAAGCATACCCTTTCTGGGATCTGTTTTCATTTATTTAAGGGGGATGTTTGCATTGCTCAAAAATTGCAATACACAAACTTGCCATACGAAATGCCTTCCAAATGTTTACAGTGGTCTATACAGAAGTGAGTAGAAAATACATATAATACTAGATTGAATTAAAGTGCTAAATGAAAAAATGTAATTGCTAGCCTCCAAAATATTTATTAATTCAAAACCCAAACTACTTTCTGTTAGGTATATGTGTGCACGTATGTATAAAATATATATTCCCAAGTATGACCATTTAAATTGGATAGCAGGATCAACAAAACTCATTGAAGAATATGATTTAGAATTGTGGGAAACTGGTTTCAATTAATAGGACACTTATGCAAATATTCTTTTTATTGGTTTGCATAGATCTGTATACATGGATTTTATTGCGATTTTATTTTACAGGTTCTAATGACAAAATAATTGTGCTTTTTTTCCCCCAAAAAATCAAACCTGGTAAACAATAAAATTACATGTTTTCTCACATCTGACAAAAATGTTAACAAGATTTTAGTTGCTGCATGTTATTACAGCAAAAGAATCAGGGATATTAATTGCTCTACGCTAACTTTCTGAAATGTATGAAGTCTATAATGAAAAGAATCTGTTCAGAAGAAACTTTCACTTTTTCTGCTTCTATCCTTTCTGGTGATAGAGAACGGGGGGTAGACCAAGGAAATCTCAAGCTACAGTGCTCCCTGGGCCTAACTCTGGTAGATAAAGGCTTCCTCAGAGTGTCTCCTCTCTGACACCAACCGAGAGGCCATTGTGCGTCTGTCACGTTAAAAATGTATGAAGGTCTAAGTTGATCTTGGATATCATTTAGGTCAAAATTAGATTCTTCCGGGCTTCCCTGGTGGCGTAGTGGTTGAGAGTCCGCCTGCCAATACAGGGAACACAGGTTCGTGCCCCGGTCCGGGAGGATCCTACATGCCGCGGAGCGGCGGGGCCCGTGAGCCATGACCGCTGGGCCTGCGCACCCGGAGCCTGTGCTCTCAGCGGGAGAGGCCACAACAGTGAGAGGCCCGCGTACGGCAAAAAAAAAAAAAATTAGATTCTTCCTGTAAAACGTGACACAATTCACGTGGATTTTAATCTGAAGTCAGTTTTATCAAAGTAATTTTCATCAGAGGATTTATTTTCTATTTTAAACAAAAAGTGAAGCTCCTGTAAATATTTTTCCCCCAAAAAGCCCCCCAAAATCTATTTTAATATGTAATTTCAGTATATAATACTATCCTTGATATCAGGAGGTCAGTATTTTAGTTAAATGTATCATCTTCTCTTGTTATAACATAGAAATCTCACTAATATGCAAAAGAAAAAATATAAAGTTGCCTATTTTCTGTGGAACTGTTCATTTACTTCTGTACCTTCGTGTTTAGTATTCCCACATGCAAATTTCATACCATGCAGCTCTGTTCATGAAGGTACAGTGTATTCCTCACACTGCTGCCAAGCTTCATGGTGAGTGATAGGGGACAGAGGGATGATGCTATGATCATTGATGTACAGAAAATTCTTTATTTTTCCTATCAAGGAATTTTACACTCCTACTTTTTTAAAAGAAAGTCTCATATCTTAACATAGTTTTTAAATCAACACTTACTGTGAGGCAATATAATAAAATACAAGGGCAAAGAACACAGCATCAATCTACTTGGGTTTTTATACCAACTCTTCCACTTACCAACTATGTGCCTTTGGTCAAGTTACATATCCTGTCTGTGCCTCAGTTCCCTTGTCTATAAAAATGGACCTAATAATGGTAACTTTTCCATTGGATTGTTTTGAGGATTAAATGAAGTAATACATGGATGGCACTGAAAAAAAGTGTCTGGAACATAGTAATAAATGCTATGTATAAAACAGTACTGAATGGATAGGCTGTTAGTTTTAATTTTTGAATTATTTTTAATATCTTCCATATTTTAAAGCAGTTAATAGATGCATATTTTTAAAATATCAAAGACCTTGTTGACATAGTATTACTAAAAATATTTCATAATTGTTCTGATAATATCAGACAGCTAAATCTGGAAATATTTAGAAACTATTAACTTTATGAAAGACAGACCTGACTAAACAACTTAGGAGCAAGCTTTCTGACATACTATTTTTAAAATTCCCCTAGAGATAATATTGCGAGGTTAAAATAGAATAAGGAAGATATCATAACATATTCCTGGGGCCCTGTAACTAAGACAAGTTTAATATCCAAATATTTTTCAGAATACTGTATTCGGATATAATTGTTCTTTACCATGAACTATTTTCTTGTATTCAAAGTTTAGCATGTATCCTCTAACTGACAACTTAATTTTTAAATGCTATATTAAATATTGATATATTAAAATAATCCTATTTGAAGAGAATCTTAATATCTAGAAGAAGCTGTCAAATGTGTCCATAATCTGAAAACTGAGTTTGATCAAAATGCTGTGCATAGGCTTCAGTAAATTAGCACCAACGATGCCCATTCTGTGTCTCTAGGCTGCAGCCTCTCCACACTTTCAATGCTACCTTCCTTGGTTGAAACCAAGCCTGTCTTCTAAACAGGCCAGGGGTCAGGAGAGATGGGGATGCTTCACTGCCATCTCAGGGTTATAGAGTTCAGTATAAATTATTTCCTAATCCTGTTCATTATTATTTGCTTCCCAAGGACATAGATAACATAGGGTGTTAGAAACAAGTATCTTTTAAAAAACATTTTGGTATTTATAATTTAATGGCTGAAAAATAAAAGCCATGTTTCAATTTTCTACAGATGAACTATAGAACTTCTTTGTTAACTCACCAGATTAAACTGGTTAATGAACCACACAAGATATTTTAAAGCACCTGTTAGATATAGTCAAATGACCTTTCAAATAATTCACTCTAGTTTTGTCCAAACTGCCAATATGTAATGATGAGATTGATCAGATGGCGATATCTTCTGATGGAAACAGTAATTTGGGGGTGATAAATTACAGTAGCATGTGTGAGAACAGCTGGATGTAAACCTTCCTCCTGACATTACAAGTACACCCTACAACATCGTTAAACATTTGCATATAGTAATTTTACAAATGTTTACCAAAATCAGTACTTTTTAAGAGTAATTCTTTTTCTATGCTACTCTTTCACTTTTATTTTCTGCATATGGAAGCACAGGCATTTCTTTAGGATTCAAAGTCATCGTGGAGGAAAAAAAGAAAGTATTCTTTAACACAGTAGTGAATCATTTGTAGCTGAAGGCGGCCTTTGTTCCCAGTCACCAGTTAGGCTGCACTTTTCATAGCCTAGTGCCTTCTACCAGAGCCCTTGATATATTCACGTAAATGATGGAAGATGCATGAGACGTGAAGGTGACATGTAGCAGTCTCCAGGAGGAAACCGAGGCCCTGGTTGCTCCCTCAGAAGCCATCCTGGCGTTAGCTGCACATGCAGCCATCCGGCTACCCTCCCAGCTTGGAGGGAGGTGTTAAGCAGCAGCTGTCAGCAGAAAGAGATAGGAAAGGGGGCGAGGGCTCTCCAATTCACAGAAATAAAAATGGTTAATGAAAATCTCCAGTACCGTCTACTGATAGCTGCCTTCTTTGCAAGATTTCTGACGGACTGCCTTGAAACTTCTCTAGCCTCCTGGCTTATCAGTTTCAAGACAATGTATTACTTGGCCTCCGCCTGGGAAGTGAACCAGAACAATTTGAGGTTAATTCACCTCTCCAGGCAATCACAAAAGTTTGTTCGTTCATAGAGTCAACAATGAAATTGTTACTGATTAGTCCAACTCAAAAATCCGCACTTTCGTCATTTCAAAACGATTTAATTACCTTTGTCTAATGCCGTATATATATGCCCCATTTGCCAAGACAAAAGAGCTATTATTCAACACGAAAAAATATTGCTGTAGCAAGCACAGTAACTTTTAATGTTTTCACTGCTGAACTGTCAAAACGTGAACATTCCCACCCCCTGGAAAAATGAAAGTATGGAGCTATAGTATAACCTGCACTTTTATAGTAAGAGGTTTCTAGGATATGACAAAGAAAACATAGCAATTTCAGCCAGGTCATAATTTAGTATAAAATAAAACAAGACATTTAAACCCAGGGAAGAAAAAAAAAAAATCTGAGAGTGGTGGAACTATCAAACTATGTGTGCAATTTCCTTGTGCTCAAATTGCATTTTCTCCCTTCAGTGTTAGATGGAGCAGGGTCTTGCCCTCTAGATTAGAGACTTTTGCATTAGAGGAAACTAGGTTATGTCTTCCACTGTCAGAGACAGAAATTATGAGCTGGAGTGCATTTTAGCCAGTCACTCTGAAAAATGTTAGCCCAAGGGGGTAATAATTAGAACTGTTTTTGTCAGGTGACTGCATTTTAAGCAGTGATGTGTCTGAGAATCTAGCTGAGGGGTTTAATATAAATATTTTTTTTCAGTCAGCATTGTGGCTTGATTTTTTTTTTTTTTGCTTTGTTTTTTATTTCAAAAGCAAGCACTTTTCAGGAATTATCAGCTAAAACGCCCTACATTAGCATTATGGTGACCCAAGAATATAATAGCCAGCAGAAAATGATACTCAAGCAGCCTGGAGAAGTTAATGCATAAAACTGTAAACTAACTCACTATGAGATCATCATACATTTATGGACACAAATAACTAGTCTGTCTAGATTGCTTATCAAAGTCTAAGCACAAACATAACAATTTTGCTTCTATATTATTTTACTTAAGTAGTTATTTAATATGGTTTAATATTGTAGTTCACACAAATAGAGATAAGAATGTATTTTACAGGCTTTTGGAATACTTCAAGGTGGGATGGCATCTCTGAAGTCAGGGGCCCCTAGTTAGGGGGGTAGTCTGGGAGTTCTGTTATTTATTAAGTTGTCCAAATCTGAATATACCCCTTTTTGACAAGAATGGATCATTTTAATATTTGTTCCCATTACAAAAACATTACGGAAAGATGGGGATGAATGGAAACAATCTCCTCTCCTTTAGCTTATAAACTTTAATAAAGACTATCTTTTTGTTCTTACAATAACCCCATCTTTACAAATAAATGAATCACTTTAGATTATGAGCTTCTCAGAACAAAAGATCATGTTTTCTATAGGCTCTTAAAAATACCACACAGACCTTCCCATCATAGTATAAATAATGAATCATTACAAAATAAAATGTTTCTCCTGAAAATTAACTTTACTTATTTTATATCATTCATGAAACAATAAATGCCAATAATTCAAAAGCAACTAATTTTCTAGGACTATTCTAATTTACATATCATGAACAGATTGAAACTTTAAACATTCTATCTAAAAAGGGTTCAATTGGAAAATTTTTGTTGTCTTTTATTATAACCATTTATGAGCAATACATCTCTCACAACATCAGAAACACGATATTCCAAAGAATAAACTTATGCCGTGTGAATGCATTTCTCCACTGTGTAACTCACCTTATCTTGCTCTGCAGCACCTATATTTGAATCTTTCAGTTTGGACCCTAAATGACTATTGAAAAAGACTGCTTTAAACTCCCTATCAAGACTAATTCTCTCCTCTCAAGGGATCTTACAAAGAAATCCTTCCTCCCTCTTTCTCAAGAGGCTATCTGGGTATAAGAGGATGCTCTCATGTCCAGAGGAAGAACCTGTGGCTTGTGTACTAGCATCTGGGTCTGTGCTGGCCTCTGCTGATCTGTTCCTCACTGTATCAAGCAAGTTACTGAGTATCCTGTACTAGTATCCAATACATTATGTTTTATACTGCTTGGTGCTTTGGGGGTTTAGAGAGGGTTAGGATCTTGGTGGCACTATTCCCAAAGACCTTAGATCCTGCTACAGCTTTCTGTAGCAAGTCCTGTGCTCTGTTGCATCCTTGCCCTTGCATTCCACTGCCTGTTAAGAATAGACTTAAGAAATACCTAGATACCATCTCATGAGCCATGGGAAACCAGGGGTATTACTTAGCACTCTTCTCTAGATGCTTCCTTCCATCATTCCTAATTAACCCATCATATGGTACCATATTGTGTCATGCCATGTTAAACATGCGTCCTCAAGGAATTTAAAATTTTCCCAGAATAGATCCTGAAACAAGTAGCAAGCTTAACCTAACCCTCAATCCATGAATCCCACAATTTTAACAACTTTTTCTGCTAGCCCACACTTCACCCCAACCCAAAGGGCTTGAACTCCGTGATGTATGAATTCAAGGGCACTGTCATCTGACGTCTTGACAGTCACACCTCCTCTGTCTTCCCAGTTCTCTGACCTAATTTTCTTTCCCTTCTCTGAAGATCGTCACCATGTTACGTCTTCCTCCTTCCCTCAGTTTAAACTACTCTCCCCTTCACTGCCTCATTTGTGGTGGCAGAACTTCTGGAAAATAAACCAGATTATCAAGGAGAGAAAAGGCAATGGGAGGTGTGGAGAGCGTTTTGTCTCTCAGCTCCTCCTCTTTTCTTCTCTACCCTCTTTCATACCTCAGAGGCAGGAAGCCTACAAAGCTACCTCTCCCAGATTCCCTTGCCGCCTGACTTTCTGGTAAGTTTTATCAGTGGGAGGCACTGATAGGAAGCTGGAGGAAACAAGAAGCCAGTTTTTGCAGATTCTAATGGCAACGTCAGCATCAGCAAGAGTTTCAGTTAAGTGTAACTCACAGTTGTACTCGGGTAACTCAGTTCCAACATCAGCAACCTCAGCTGCACTTGCACTCCAGGAAACATCATTTTCTCCTTTGGGTCCCCAGGTCTAGGGGTGGCAGTGCTTTTATATAGGTACTACTCTCTGGGTACCTTCCCCAGGTGTTCCTCCAGCCTTCCAATATTTTGTAACTATATTAAATTAATTCTGCTTGAAATTCCTCAAGCAGATTCTGTTTGTCTGACTAAACACTGACTGATACCAGAAATATGTCAATCATACGAGTTCTACTACACTTAAACAAAGTCTACCTACTGAAGAATTATTAGCTGCTTTTTAAAAAAATTTACCGTGGTTCAAAAGAATTTGACGTAGACCTTTAGAGTATTATTTACTAACCATCATGACTGCCCAAAGAGAAGTTTTACTCTTACAAGGTAATTATTCCACCAGGGCCTAAGCGGTGTCTGCAGCAGAGAACGAAGAACACTAGTTATTATGACTCAATTTTTTGCCATCTATTTCCACAAATCATAGGCTCCCTATACTCTTTAAAAATTGTCTCTGAATTTAGGAAGAAATACCAGGTATATTTTTGGAGTCTTGTTGCTCTCTCTCCTCTCAGATGACTCTCCTCGTCTCTAAGCACATATGGAAATAAGAATCACAAAGTTTTGACTTCCTTACCCTACTTCATCTAGCACCACATGTGCTGCCACTCACTCACTTCCAAATTCCTCTTACTTTGAACAATTTGTAGCCCAGTGTGCCAGGATGCCATTAATCACCTGCAGTAATAGGAGAATGCTGTGGTCCAAGGACTCAAAGAGCAATAAGGCACACACACACATTCAATTACTCATCCATTTTCCTTTCAAGCCAGGGGCCTGTTAAGTGGAGGAAACGGGTTTATTTTATCTTTCTATCTCTAGGCCTGTTTTATCCCAAAGTGGAAAGGCATGTGAACAACTTTTAGGATTTTTATAGAACCTTAGAATTATAGAAGTAAAAAGAGCATTAGAAATCATATTGTTCTACCTCCTCATTTACAGATGATTATCTCTAACACTCATCACTCATCGTAATTTTTTTAGCTTCCTAACTGGTCTATGAACTCCTTGAGGGAAGGGTGTGATTTTCATTTTAACATCCTCTGTGTCTAGCACGGTGCCTAGACACAAGAAACATTCAACAAATCCTTCTTGGAAAGAAGTAGATGAATGCATGAGCAAGTGAATGGATTAATGAATGAATGAATGACAAAGTTTAATATACTGTATGAGAATACATAGCTATAAGCACCCTAATGAGGATTAAATAACATCTAGTCTTACGTTATCTGATTCCAAGTCCAATATTCTTTTCCCTGACTCTCTTCTGACTTAACATTTTTAATGTTTTTGCATAAAACAAGTTTTAGTTCTTTTACCGGCAGAGAAATGTAGAGATCTGGGTGAAACAAGAAGAGATGCTGTCCTACCTGTCAGAGAGGAAAAGAGGAAGGAAAGGGCTCAGTACCTAGCACAAGATTCAAAAGCAACAGTAAAGTGCCCAAGACCAGTTGGAAAGTAGAAAAATCAGGCAAGCATGATAGAGAAGTAATACTGGATACAGTTATATTAGAAGCTCAATTTCCAGTGGGGTCACCCTGTGCCCATTTATGGAAAATGTATCATATATAAATAACTGGATTCTGACTTTTTACCAGGGTAGAGATAAGTGCAGTATCTGTCATTATCACTATTTTCCCCCAAGAACGGTACATCCCACTTATATAAATTGTGAAAAAAACCCAGAAGACCATAAGATATGAAACTGCTCTTTCAGAATTCTAATGCTCTAGAAGCATCACTGATTTTAATGTATAATATTTACAGAAAAACTATATTCAATTGGTTGCTCTCTCAACATGTAAAATTTGTAAACCAAAAAGCAAATAAAATTGAAAATTAGGAGGATAAACAAATGCCACTGAAAGATAAATACTATTAAAATTTTGTTACAAAAGCATTTCAATTCCTTGGTGTTTATTTTAAATCCAACTGCACATTACAAATCATATCATCTAAGGTTCAAAACAAAATTGTATACACATATTTACACCCAGAAATTTTGGTACAAAGTTAACACACCATGATGCATAGGAGAAGAGCCTGGTATGCCACCATTTGGTTACATATTTCAGTTTCTCTCAATATGTGATGAAGTAGAAATGTGACATTTGCTATTATCACTGAAGGTTAATTCTGTGAACATTTTAATATTTTTCAGACATCCCAAGATTTATATTTCTCACATGAAAGTGAAAATTTAAATACCAAGTCTTTCTTTGAAAAAATAAATGCTGTAATACACCTCCCAAGGTTAATCTGTGTCCTTGCACCTCCAATGAATCCATGGCAAGAATGTTTTTTATTGCTCTGCCATATCTAAAATTGCTTAGTCCATACTCTCTTAGACACATCATTTTTCAGACTCAAACTTTTAAGTTTCATCAGAGAAGCGCACATTATCCTAGATGCAAAGTGAATGGCTACTAACTCGTGTTCTATGGATATGTGCCATTATTCACCAAATAAGCAAGCCCATATGTTTTAAATTGAAGAAATAATCTTGCAGGAAGCACTGTTAAGATACCATAGACTTTGATTCTTTGGCAAACTGAAGTATTTTGTTCTGGAAATTGTATCATCCATGGAGCCCTAGCCCTCACCATTTGACTTGTAATGGACATAGTTCCAAATAAATAGCCTATATTCACAGCCTTGACTTTCTTATCTCCTCTTAATTCTCAGCCTATTGCAGTCTGGCTTTTTTCTCCCAACTCCAAAACTCATGCTAGGATGAGGGGGTAAAAGAAACCTATAATGGGCTCAATTTTGTCCCCTCAAAATTCACATGTTGAGGTTCTAACCCCCAGTATCTTAGAATGCGACCTTATTCAGAAACACCGTCTTGGCAGATGATAAAGTTAAGATGAGGTCATTACGGTGGGCCCTAATCGAATATGACCGGTGTCCTTATAAATAGTGGGAATTTGGAGACAGAGAGAGACACATACACAGGGACGACGGCATGTGAAGATAAAGGCCGAGATCGGGGTGATGCATCTACTAGCCAAGGAATGCCAGAGATCGCCAGCACACTAGCACAAGCTAGTAGAGAGGTGTGGGGGCACGTTCTCCCTCACAGCCCTCAGAAGGAACCAACACTGCTGACACCTTGATCTTGGACTTCTAGCCTCCAGAACTGGAAGACAATAAGTTTATGAAACTTATGTTAAGTGATCTAGTTTATGGTACTTTGTTACGACGGCCCACGAAAACTAATAAAAGCCTATTGTAGAAAAGAGCAAAGCTGGAGTGGACTCATCTCTTCACACAGTGAAGGCTTTCCCCCAAGTTCCATACTCAACCCTCTCTTCCTGGGGAAATCTCAGCCATCCCTCAGCTTCCACTGTCACTGGAGATCAAGTATTTCCAAAACCACCTCTAGTCCTATGTCTTTTCTTTGATCCAAATATGCATTTATAACTTTTCAGTTGATATCTCCAAGTAATTTTCCTGCAAGTACCGCAGTTAATTTCACTCCAAACCTGCTGCTGCTCCTGGTAAATGGTATCTTGTTAGTTGACAGCATCACCATCTGCCTAGTCAACCAGCTACATGTGATTATAATTAACGCTTCCTTCTCCCTCAGTCCCTGCATCAAGTAGTTCCAGTTAAGCCTACATGTGAAGATCTCCTGAATCCATCTCATCTCTTCTAGCCACACTGCTACAGCACTGGTTCAAACCCTCACTATTACTTGCCCCAATGTCTTCCAGGAATTTTGTAAAGCTTCTCCCCGCCCTCAAGCCACTCTCCACACTTCTTACAAAGTTACCTTTCTACAAGTAACCTATCTTGTATAAACCGTAGTTACGTTAAACCACAGTGATATAGGGACATTTCTTGCTGGTGCATAAATTAGCTCATGCTGACTTATATCCGTCAATGAGTTTCATATTTCTGCATTTTTTATCTGATTCACATGTTAAGGTGAGTTGGTTTGATATCAAATTGCCATTTGAAAACACGTATGCTATGGCATTTTCAGCTCAGAGAAGATAGTGTGTACTTTGAGAAAATTTGAAATAAAAATCAAAGAATATCATACATGCTATAAGGTTCAGCTCGATTGCTTCTCCTCCTTGAAGATAATCCTAAACTCTGCCCTCTCTCCCTGATCCCTCACACTCCTTTTTCTGCCTCTCCTCATATTGGTTTCTGTTCATCTTTGGCATCTTCTTTATCTTATAGTTATTTGTTCCTCTCTTTTTCAGTCACACATTCCAACTAAACTGTAATCTGCTTCAGGTCAGGATCTGTACCCAATGCATTTTTTTTAGTCCTTCTAAGCACTTCACACAAAGTGCAAGGCCATCGTCTATGCTCAGTAAATGTAGATTGAATGAGCTCAGTCAGGGCAAGTAATAAATGAATTTTTTCCATAAATGCAACATCTCCCTGAAAACCCACAGTGCTCACATTTTGCATTATGAGCTCATTTTAGAGTGATTGGATACCTTTTATTGGTTAATGTCCGCCATGTGGTAATGTCTTCATTTGCTGAGTTGATGTTCCAAATCTTACAATGCTTAGTCATAATTATTAGTTTTTCCCCTGAATTTTGTGCTTCATTGAGGTTTTAAAGGGTAAAATTAACCTCCCAGCTTTTCCTCCATAAATTTGTGATTTCTTTGCTATAATGGCTTCCATTTCAGAGGTCTGTCCAAAGTTTAGATGATTATGTGTCTGTTGTTTCTCCCCTCTCACAAATGCAGTTATTTCCTTACAATCTAACTTGCTCAACTGTGTAGCAATAGACACAGCAACATGATGAGGAATTCTAAATATTATTTACTTAGAAAAGACCTGTCTTAATGGCAATGGAACATTTTAAGCTGTGTTAAAGTTATACCAGAGTTTGTGAAGATACAGATTCATTCACCTAATATTCTTCCCTGCTTTGATATCTGTTTATCAAGCATAAGTCAACATTTTCTGCAGAACACAGCACTGTAAAAAGTACATTAACAAGTTCTTAAAGGATATTTTAAGCACAAAATTTTTTTAGCTATTCAACAATATGGGAATTTGATTACTTAACTTGAACTGGAAATATATGGCTCAAATTTCACTGAAGTTATACATGATTAAATACATTAAGAAATGTGTCTCGAGATTTATCATTTCTCAACATTGGGTAAAGCTGTTATAGAGACTCAAACTACTCTACACAATTGCTTGGAAGGAGACACCTTTAAGCACTTTGTAGGTAGGAAAAAAACACTCACCTAGAGGATCAGAAAAGCTACTTCAGCCTGGATGCAAACTAAACTTGGATGAGTCACACAACTTCTTGAGACCCCTTGGGGAAAAAGCAGAATACTAATATTCATCTCACCTCAGTTTGTCCTTTGTAAAATTAATGTGTAAAGATCTGCCTTTTATCTGTCTCTGACTGCCTCCAATCCCAAACCCTGAAGCCACCCAGCTACTACCCCTGTATACTTTCCTTCCTCAAACTGTGGAAGCAGCTTTAGTCCCATCAGAAGGAGGAAAAGAACCTGGACCAGTAACTCAGTAGTTCAGCATCAAGTAGGCCTTGCTCCACATCTTCTAAAACCCAGACATGACTTTTTGCCCTTAATAAAAACCGTGCCTCATACCTTCTCTTTAGTAACAGCATTCCATCGCTCCCAGGGCTCTTTCTGGTCTGCTTTCCCTTAAGCTAGCTAATTCAGTGGTTCCCAAAGTGTGGTCCACAGACCAGAAGCCTCAGCATCGCTTGGCAACTTATTAGAAATGCAAATTATTGGGCCCCAACCCAGACCTATTCAACCAGGAACTCTGGAGGTGGAATTCAGCAATTGGTGTTTTAACACACTCTCCAGGTGATTTTGATCGATTCTCAAATTTGAGGACTACTGGGCTAGGTTCCTTAGCTCCAATTCCTTTTATTTCCATATGCCCCTCTGCTCTCTTTTGGTCTCTCCTCTCTAACAGAGAAAACTTCTTTTGGAAGAAAGAGAGGTAATAGGAGAGATTTTAATGCCAGTTTCAAGTGTATGACCTTGGCAAGGGGGAAAGAGTTCAAAAAAGGAACGAGAGTATGCTTTGCTGTGTGATTTTACTGTGGAAAAGCTACAGTAAATGCAGCTGTGATACATGAAAGAAAATTAAGGAGAGATGTCAAAAGAGAAATTTAAGTCTTACTCAAAGTTAGGACTATACTCCAGTCCCTGGCATTTTTAGAGGGATGCCAATAAATTTTTTTTTTTAATTTACTTTTTGGTAGCTGGGCTGATTCTTTTAACCCAACACCACAGACACTGAACCATATGGAGACCAAATTGATATTCAGGTTTGACAAGGAAGTGACCTGCCCGGCTCAGTGTGTTATGGAACAGGAACAGCATGGGACAGAAAGAGAAGAATCAGTAACCTCGTTTCCTCCCCCTTTGCCTCTCCTCAGATATTGTTCACTCAATAATCCTCACTCATTCTTTCATCTTTTAACCTCCCTTCTCCATTGGTTCCTTCTCCCTCAGTATGTAAACCTATGAACATCAAAGTCATATCTTTATAAAGTCTTTTTTAATCAGGCAACCACCCCATAGGCACTACCCTAAATATGATCTTTTATTTTCATAAGTTTCTATAGAAAGGAATCCACCCTCAAAAATCTCAATTTAGCCCCTTATTCATTCCTTAACCTGGTTTAACACAGCTTCATTCCCTCCACGGAATGGAATTTCTATCACCATGTCCATCAATGACCCACTTCTCAAATCCGATAGGTATTTTTTAGCCTTTACTTGTTCTCTCTAGAGAGTCTAATATGTTGAACAGTCCTTCCTTGAAACACTTTCATTTCCCTGACAAGAAATTCCCTATTTCTTCTTCCCCTCTATGGCTATTTCTTCCCAGCATCCTTTTAAGCTCATCTTCTCCAACCCTTCTTTTAAGTCGTGGAGGCTTCCCCAAATTCGATTCTTGACGCTCTTCTCTTCTTACCCTCTGCATGCTTCCCAAGCAGTTTTACCTCCTACTACAAACTCTCTGCTGTTTCCCCAACCTAATTTGCCCAGATCATTCTTCAGTCTTCAGACTCTTAAATCTAATTTCCCGGTAGATTATATTCATCTCAAAATGCCAACAGCTGGTGACTCATCATCCTTCCCTCCAAACTGTATTTGATCTACATGTTCTACCTCCCACTCATTACAAAACCAGAAACTTAGCCTTTATTTATATTTATCCTCTATTTATTCTTCTTCTTTAACCCCAAATCAAATGAATAAACATTTCATTCTCTCTATCCTCACTGCTACTGCGAGTCCTTATTACGTTTTCTCTTGCCTAAAGTATTACAGTAGCCTCATAACTTGTGTCTGTCTCCTTCACACTGTTGCAAGTGATAAAATATTTATACAAATGAGAGCAAATTTAACCTCATCAAATTTCTTGACGGTTTCCCACCATAAAGATAAGAGACCAGAGGCTGGGGTATTTATGGGACAAGGAATATGGCAGTGTGGGGGGCATGGGGAAAGGTGATTGGAATAACGCGTCATCGTTCTGCGCATGCGTAATAGGCTACAGGCCTCTGCTCGTTCAAATGTGGCGGCTCTTTGCACGATCTTAGGGTGGAGTTTCAGCCCTCTGGGGTCAAAAGGTCACAGAGCGGACACTCCTGCATGCCTGATTGGAGGATCGGTGGTCCTATCCAGTCTTAACCAGCTCAGCTTGAAATATACACAGCTGACTCCAATTCCTGGAAAACAACTCAGGGCCAGCATCTTGTTTAGGCTTAGTGCCACTTGGAGAACGTACAAGTCTTCTGTAGCAACAATTAAAACGAGCTTGATTAGTGAAGGCAGGTAAAATGGATTTGACTAATGATTACCCACGGTTTCACTTAGAGCAACCTAATACAGCTGGGTAAAAACAAAAGGCAAGCCAACTCAGACCATACAAGAAAAAAATTTCTTTTTTCTGAACTACAACTTACTAAAGAGTTTACCAATTCCTAGTAGCGAAAAATTAAAACTTAATCTCAAAATCAGAATGTACACGTATATTCTTGTATACAGTCTATTCTATTCAACTAAGCCTTTCAACTCTCTTTATAAATGTACAACTTAATAGTCCCTTCAAATATTGTTGCAGATAGATATTTGAGTTAGATGAACACAAATGACTATTGGAATCGAGGTTCTGATGCCTAAAGTGGCAAGAGAAAGAAAAGAGAACTCTGAAGAATTGACTAGTCAGCTCTTAATCTTGACCACATATGTTACATGCTACACAAGCACAGCTGGTTCTACATATCTGTTTCCAATGAAGGGCTGGAAAGGGAAATTAAAACTATAACATCGTACCTCTCCAGCCCCTATGCCTACTTCCATCTCCTATGGGAAAGGGCAGGAAAGGCATTACATAAAACATGATTTGCATGTACTATCATCCACTGTTAGAAGAAACTATTTGCCTTTATTCAGCTTTTTATTTAACATGGAGTCTAACTTGTTGCCTTTTACCTAATGAGTGATCCAAGTATTTCTAAAGTGAATAAATTAAATCATTTTATAATTCCAGCTGCACATTAGTAGTTATTTGATAGAAAGCATTTCCCTCCTATTACTTTATTACTCTTGCCACTGACATTCTGAAAACATGACAGTACAATTTGGCATTGATTGGAATTTAATTATAGGCCAAATACAGGTGGCTAGCCACAAAGTCCTGAAAGGGATATGTTGAAAACTTATAACTAAACTAGGCAAGATATATAATATATATCATACATGTACAGATGATTGTACTCATGAATGGGACTGTGTTGTCCCAGTCAGGGTGATGCCTATTTACGCCCCCCCCCCACCAGGGAGCTTACAATTTAGAACAGAAGTAATTATATGGGGCTGTAATACAAGGTAATTTGAGGGAGGAACCAACTGAGTAGCTCAGGCACAGTGGTCAAGGAAGACTTCACGGCATTGCAGCCAGACCCTTGGTTAAAAAACTGGCCCCTGTTACACAGAGGGTGAAGAGTGACGGAAGAGGCAGGCCACGCCAGATTGGCAGATGGCAGGTTTGATAACCAAGGGAACTTACATCTGAGGCTTGGCTTGGGTGGCTGCAAGATGAGTAGATCTCTGTACCCGCCCACCAGAATCTTAAAAGTTTTTACAGAGTCTTAATTGGGTTCAGTCAGTATACTGTTCAAATGGTCTCAATACCACTTTGCTCTCTCGAGTCTGTGTCCTTGAAAACTTTGGGCAGCATGTACATTCCAAGGACAGGGGAGGGGATGAGGGACCTCCAGCTGCCTGGGTCCAGCTCACAGGTCAACCAGTGGTCACATCCGCTCACCAACCTCCTCCAACAACCATGAGAATGAACAGGCTTTCTTTATGGAGGAAAGCAGCTGGATGAGAATTTACAAAGCACAAGGGCACCCCAGGTAGCATCAATCGCTGGAGCAAGGGTACCAAGGCTGGAATTCCAACTCTGGCTAAAGGAAAATCAAGGTTCCTTTCTGGTCCTTTGTTTACTGACCACAATATTGAAAAAGAAAACTTAGTTTCCATTTAACTCAGTTACTTGTGCATAGACCCCAGAAGCTTAGCAGTTACAGTTATGCAGAGAAGAGGAGAGAGGCAATGGGAGGGAAAATCAGTGAAAGCTGTAAGTGAAATTAAGACTGGAAATCTGGAGCTTGGGACCTTGTTTCAGCTCTGATCCTCACCAATCACCTGCCATCAGGACACTCAGCATTTCCAAGCCTCGGTTTCCTAGATTCTAGAATGAGGGAACTAGACCAGAGGCGCCTCTAAAATCCTTTCCAGCTTCAAACATCGACAACAGACTCATTACCTGGATTCTTACCTCTCCTTGCCTATGATTTATTAGCATCTCCATGGGAGCAATAAAAGGAAGTGAAATTTAAACTAGCCAATTCTGCTGCTTGTCAGCCCTGGGAAAAGGGTTGATGAACCAGGAAGCTGAGGGCTATCTATTGACTTCGATTGTCTACACATTCCCTGCCCACCATTACACCACAGATAACCAAGATTATACTTTATTTTTCTGTTGGACTTTCTTTTTTAGTATCTGTGAAATTATTTTCATAATCCCATTTGACATTTCTTTATAGGTCTTTGAGGTCCTGGAGGCCAGTATATAATTTTGATGAATATTAAACACTAAACATTGTATAATTTGCTGGAATTATCTCAATCAGTTTCAAACTTGTGTTCTGCCCACACAAATCAAACATTATTTCCCATCCAAGCTATTGAAATGTGGTTGTTAAAATGGACAAGCAGTACTGTTTGTAAGATCAAGGTCACAGATAATAACCATAGTCTTTTCATGTTCAATAATCATACCAATAACCAATATTCATGCTGCATTTGTGTGTCAGGCACTGTGGTAAATAGTTTATATGCTAAGGGCTTTCTATTATCGTCCCTCACACGCTGGAAAAGAAGCCCCATGAGGGCAGGGATTTCTGTTTTGCTCACTGCTGATTGCCCCAGTGCTCTGCACTCTTCGGGCACTCAAATTCCAATAGTTTATCTCCAGAGCCCACACCATTTACGAGCACACCATGACTGATAGATGGGTGTTGTATCCTCTGTGAGAATCTGTGCTTTGAGGAAGGCTCTAGATTCTGCCCCCATCATTTACCACCATGATGACCTTGACAGGTTACTTTATTGTTAGAGCCTCTATTTCCTTCTCTATAAAATGAGCATCATTTTTCGTGTAAATCATAAACAATAAACAGGATATACTCAGTAAAAAAAAAAAGTGAGCATAATACTAGCACTACCTCATAAAGTGCTGAGGATTAATAACTATTGCAGCATAACAAACCACCAAAAACAATGACTTTGAACAATAGCAACCGTTTATTTTTACTCACAAATCTGCAATTTGGGTAAGGCTCAGCAGGGGAAGCT
The DNA here is from genome assembly GCF_949774975.1 of Lagenorhynchus albirostris. Lineage (NCBI taxonomy): Eukaryota > Metazoa > Chordata > Mammalia > Artiodactyla > Delphinidae > Lagenorhynchus > Lagenorhynchus albirostris. The sequence continues at coordinate 74,771,644 of NC_083097.1, forward strand.
CACTTCTGCTCCGCAAAGCATCAGGAGGGGAAGCCCACCTGAGGGCAGGTTGATCCGCCTACGAGATGGCTTGCTCACTTGGCTGGCAAGTTGGGGCTAACTGTTGCCTGGGAGCAGCCTTGGTTCTTCTCCATGTAGCCTACACCTCCTCACATCATACTGGCTGGGTTCTCATGGGGTGCATCTCCAGAGAGGGAGCCAGGCAGAAACGGTATCCCCTCTTTTAACTTAAACTTTGGAAATCCCATAGCATCACTTTTGCCATACTCTATCAGTCTGGAAACGGTCACAAAGCCCAGATGAGGAAGAGATGTCGACTCTGCCCCTTGCTGAGAGAGTGGTGACGTTCTAGAAGAGCGGGAGGGAGAGGAAGTATTGTTGTGGTCATTTGGGGAACATACAATCTGCCACAACCTGTGCCCCTGAATCTGGTTTTCCTCAAAGGAAATTTGTACTTAACTGAAGAATGATTGGAATGTCCAGCTAGTCTGTGATTGGGTAAAACTGCCCTATCTAATGACTTGGGATAGCAGGGTACTGTTCATTCGTCAGCCACAACAATGTGTGAAGGTTGATAATGGGGTTTTCCCATGCCCCTTGGTAGATAGGTAGGGAATTCCCAGGCACTGGGCCATGGAAGCTAGAAAGAGACCAATCCATGTATCAAACTGAAAGGTGAAGTGGAGACAAAAGGAGAGAACGGATACTGATCGGCAATGAAGAAAGAAAACAACTATTTATGGAGCCCTGCTGTAAGGGGTGTTTTGCTTAGGTTATAAAATCTTCATACAACCTTGCCTTTCCACTGACCGAAAGGCTTTGTCATCATAAAGCTGGAAATTTTCACAATGTACCAACTCTTTATTTAATCCCCACAGCAATCCTGTCAGTATCATTATCCTAAGAGTATCTGATAAGACTGTTCTCAAACTGGCTCTCCTTGGCACGGTAGAATGGCTTCAGCTGCAGATGAGGTGCAAACTTTCTCAGAGACAGTGCTTCCAGTCCAGTATTCAAAGTACTCTGACTCGGCTGGCTCAAGTCACACGCTGCTCGTCCATCAGTGACTATGCCAGAAGAGGAGAACGTGCTGATTGACGCAAGAAAAGAGCAGCACGGGGTTTGGACATTTCTGTCATTTAAGCTTCTCCAAGCAGTTTATACAGTTCAATAAAATAGCCTCTATGCAGCCTGTCCTGTACTTTTTTCACCCCAAGAAAGGCTCATTTGTTTCTAATATTTGTTTCCTTTTCCAAATCAATTCCTTATCTGTAACAAAGTGTCTCTTCTCATCCAATTCTGTGAAATCCTGAAGCATCAGAAGGATGTTTTTATAAAATGGTTCCATTTACAAGTAATTCTATCACAAAGCCCCTGAGGATCATAATGCAGTGAAGTTTTAGTATAATATCCTCTTGGATGCAATAATTCAGCCATTGTAGCTCATATCATGGGATCCTTGGTTTAATGAGAGTTTTGCTGCAAGGCATCCAATATCCATCCAGTGTGCACTTAAGAAAATCAGGTAAAACAGGTGTTTCCTCAATTAACAATTTAGAGTTTCATTACATGAAAAATAAGCAAACCAAAATAGAAGATAATATTCCTAGCAAAACATACCAGTATTCTACATTTCCTGTTTTCCCAAAGACCTTGACTATATCATTTCATGTATCCATTTTTAAAGTAATTAATTTAATGCATGCTTTGCTAACAAAAATACCCCCCCCGAAAAAAATCATTATTCACAGCAACATCACATTAACCAGCATGTGTTTAAATAAACAACAACAAAAAATTTGTCAGGCAATGAAATGTAATTTTTAACTTTTAGAGAATTAAACATAAGTAATATGATTCACTGAGATTTCTAATTTTATGAAAAATCTTGCTTAAATATTTAAAAGTAAGTAGTGTCCATGTTTACAAATATTTTTAATATCATGTTGTTTCTTAAGTTGACTCACTGGCAGTCTCTTGTAACTTTGGCAGAATCAGAACTTCTCCCACATCATACAAAAATTGAATCTGTTGGTCATAGTCTACTTATAATCCATTGTTGATTGCTCTCAGAAGGCTAGTGTCTATTCCAATACACTACCCAAGATAATTCTCGTAATGGAATAAAGTGAAATTTGATTCCATTCCCAACTCCCTAATTAATTTAAGCAAGACATATGAAATCCGGTTCCTCACTTTTTTTCTAAATATTACAACTATAAAAGAAAATCCGAAACTATCTGGAGTCCTAAATTGTTTATCTGAAAACATTTCAAAATATCCTCAGAGATGCCTAGAGAAGAAAGACAAAGGACATATGACAACAGTTGGAGGAAAGATGTAGACCTAAGCTTGTTATAATCTAGGCATGTTTGCTTTGGTTTCCATGTCCCCTGCCCACTCACTACATCACTTCAGGAAACCAGATGTGAAAACCAAATTAAAGCGTTTCCACTTTCATCCTTTATACAAATCTATTAGGTCCAAGGGAGATTTGTTTGTGGTTAGGGTGACTACATAACTGATCTCCCAACCCAGGACACTTTTAAGAATAAAAGGGGATATTATTTATAACTAAGCCTGTTCAACAGACATAACTGGGACTGTCCTGGGAAAACTGGGACATAGGCTCACCCTATTTACAGACAATGATAACTCGGTCTAAGAGAAATTAAGTTGTTTGTTGAAAAAGTCATAACATTCTGCACTATACGGACTTTTTTCCTTTTATTTCAAATTCTAAACTCTTGTTGGAATAAGATCTTAGTCCTTGCACTTGCTTTCTTTAGCTTCTTCACTAGCCTACGTAGATTCTCTCCAATTTCTTGTGTACTTACCAGAGCCCTGACAAAATAAGTGACAAATATATTCAAGGGGACACAAACTCTGGCCAGACAATAATCACAGCCAAACTATTTCTGGGAGTACACTGTAATCTCATCTCCTAAAAACTTGGGGATTTAAATGAGTCTGTCTAGAATGGGGTACTTGGAATTTTTATTGACATTTTTCTGAGCTAAATTTTCTCCCCCAGCATTGCTCAGTGTTACCTACGTCTATCTTAGCCCCTGTGGATCCAGAGTTCCCTCATCTGTGAGGCTTATAGTTGGCTATATACTTACACTGGAGTTCTCTGATGACTGGGTTGTTGTTACTAAGTTACACCAACCACTCCAAAGGAATCAGACCCTGGGATAGCTCCAGAGGCAGGTTATTTCCCTTTCATTCCCAACTGAGTCAGAAAAATTTATTCATTTACTAGTCAGAAACTAAACTTGAAGCATGTTCCTCAGGAGAGCCGTGTGCTGTACCTTTCTATGGCAGCACGCCACATGAACACTGGGAAGGAATACTTGCCACAGCTGCACGGGCCGCAATTCACTCAGCGCTTGTAAGGCAAGCAAGGCTGAGTCCAGAAACTACTGTGGAAAACAGGCCCAGAGAGAAGCTGTGCTGTGTTCCAGGTCCTGATTTTCTTCTGGCTTCACTGAAGGAGGACCTTCACATTCGCTGAGGGGTGCTGGGCCGCTGAGCCTGCTTTCCACAGCAAAATTTGGGGGGGACCACAGGTGTAGACCAATCCCTCATGACATTTTCCCTGTCTTTATACTCCAAAACCACAACCCCTGGTTCTTCTGCCATTGCCACTACCAGCATATTCCCACCTTCTCCCAATGTTTCCTGATGGTTTAACGTGGACAACATAGTCCCCTTTTTAACTAAAACTGGGTGATGAAACTGGCTATTCCTTGTTAAGTCATGACCATTTTCACTGAAAAAAAGGTTAGATTTCTTTAGTGAGTGACAAGCTTTCTGTTGTCAAAACCAAAGCAAAATAAAACCCAAAAACCAACCTCCCTAACTGCTGTAGCATAGTAGAAACTTTCCCCTTAGAGTAAATGGTTATCAAAATCAAGCACGGACCTAATATTTTTTGTAAGTTTCAAAGTCGTTCCAAATATCTGATGTCCTCAATAACATACACATATACCTCGAATCATTGATGGTCTAGGAATTAAATAATAACTAAAGGAAAGAGTTGGCAATTAAAGTATTAGGGGAATTAAGATTTCATTCCTCTTACTGCAAAAAAATCACCATTTTTCGAAGCTTACCCCCCAAAACGATTTTTTATGGGCATATTTTATCCTACCATGCTGTAATCAAGCATTTTTATGGGGCCCATTTATATTAATAAGGCCGTAAAGGAGGAAGCCTCAGTTAAAAAACATAAGTGGTAGAAGCCTTAGGAGCCAACAACAGGACGAAAGAAGAACCAGAGTCTCCTGACGGTGCCAGCTACCCTGGATTCACCCTGCTTCCAAATTCCATTTGCTATTTCTTTGGTCGATGTGGGAAGACCCTGAGCAGTGTTGAAAAGCAGGACTTGATGGCCCATCATGGGAAAAGCTATTAACATATCCACAGTTGGCCCTGGAATATGCTTTCAAGAATTTACAAGATTTGCCAACCTCCATTTGAATTTTCCTTCGGAAAAGTACACTTTTATTAACACCCTCCTCCATCCTGTGGGTAAAAATGGTCTCAGTATTCTCATGGGGAAAAAAAGAGCATTCTCAAGAGCCTCTGTAGACAGAGAAGTAGAGCTCCTGGCCAAGAATAAAAATGGGAAAGTCTGAAATGTTGAGCCCTTCTGATTAAACCTTCAGTGGTATATTTCTCTTAGACAAAGCATTTGTCATAAGTAGCTTGTCTGCCTGAGTATGATTTATGCGGCTGGACTGAAATTGGCTGAATAATTTATGCTATTTATTGTTCTGGAAAGTTTCTTTCCTTAATAAATAAATAAATAATATTGTGCTGAGAGAAAGGGGAAATAATGGCAAGTGTCAGCGGTGTGATGAGAGAAAAAGTTATTTTTCCATGTTGAAGGCTAACAAAGTGTATCTAAGAGGAATAGTCTCCATGTAGAAGGGCAGGACCCTAATAGGTGAATGTTGTCAGTGTTTTCAATGAAACCAACTGGCTAAGAGAAGCTGTCAAATAGGTGTGAAATGAGGTAAAATTACGAGGGATACACTTTCTTTTAAGGTATTTTGCTTTGTTCCTTACAGTGCCTTGCAGCAAAAATTTTAATTTAAATACTTAAAATGGAATGCAGTTATATTTATTTAAATTTGCTAAGAAAGTCTTGGACTCTATTTCCTGTTTCCTGCATAAGTATAGAATGTGTGTGAGTCTGTGTATGTGCTTGCCTGTGCGTACCATAAGCTTTTCTACTATTTATGAGTGAGTCACAGTTTATTAGACCCTACCACAATGTATATTAGCATAAAACACATTACTTGAATTGTCAGTTTATAAAATTTTCAGAATGTATGATTACAGTTCTGTTCTTACTGTAAATTTTTACATAGCTCCCATGATTTATCCTACCTGCCGAAACACATAATATGGGCGCATATTAGACCTTGGTGGTTTTTTGCCGAGCTGTTTTTTGTTTTGTTTTGTTTTATTTCTGGTTACCATTTTATCACATAAATTTTATTCCTGGAACCTATGCCAAAGACAGAGTTCTAGACAAAAGAATGGATGGATGAGTGTGCAGAAATACATGTGGCTCAGTTCAGCTGAAACTGTTTCAGAGATAACTCGCTGTAAGCTATGACTAAAAATATTTGAAATGTTTACAGGCTGCATAATATATATGTTTGACATATTAAAGGAGACTTCTATCAGCTGCTCAGTAACCATTCCAGAAAAATGCCTTAAAAGAACTCAAGCAAAATCACAGCCCCTCATCTGCAGTGCTGTTTCTAATTTGAAGGCAAATTCATCTCTGACATACAGCAGATTCTGTGCAGGTGGAAGCAAGCCCCTCTCTGCTCCTCTCTCTGCCAGTCAAATTATGTCATCAGTGAAGGATCACTGGTTTTTAATGATACGGTGGCCTCCATACTGAGAAGCAGTCCAAGCAGAGCCAATAAAATGGCTGTCACCAAATTACAATTGACACTTAACATCACTAAATCTGCAGTGTAATTCCTTGTGACAGTTGTGTAGGTATATTAGAAGAAAATAATTTACTTCAAACCCAGCACGTTAGACGCATTTTCCTGAGCGTAATTCATGTCACATTTACAGTAGCCAAAGCAAGCAGTCTCGAGGCAACCTTAATCTGGGAAGAGATCATAGATACTAACGTGTTCATTGAAGTATGATTATTTATGCATGCAATAAACAAAGCTAGAGCAGTTGTTCATTGTAGGTTTTAATTGTTATTGGGGGGTTTAATTGTTATTGGGTTTTAAATGAATATTAGCCTCTTTTGCTGTAGGGAATAAGAAACTATTTTTTTTAAAAAAAGAAAACAAAGCCACATTTTATATGGAAAACAGCCATCAGCTAAAAAGTCTTAATTTTTTTCAGGATTAGATGGACATTTGTGTCCATCTCACCCTATGCAGGCCTAGGTTGTGTTTGGACTTGAATTCTATGGCTACTGGCACATGACAAAAGAATACACGTGCAACTTCCAAAATGCAAGTAAACTAAAACACCAGCAACAGTATCTAGCTTCTCTCAGACTAGTAACATCGCAGAACAAAGGTCTGGGAGCAGACACAGTTTCCTCTAGAATACTATTTTGATACATTCATCCAGAGCAGATCTGCAGGAAGGCCCTTCCCTGGCCTTATAAGCATACATAAATATGTGACAGAGTTAAAGGTCTCCACTCTTCAGAATGAAGTGGTTTGAATGTCTGGTGAAATGGGACTGCAAAAAATTCATTCCAACTTTGTCTCTAGGCAATTCACCTTTGGCCCAGTGATGATATGAGTCTTTCTGCTGATGGGGGAGATATAATAAGTCAGGTCAGGCAGCCTCTAGAAGGCAGGGGCCTATTTGTTAGCAGAATGAGGCAGGTGTACTATTCCAGGGCAGATTAGCTCATCCCAGCATGATAATTACCTCCCAGGAAACCCTCAAGGTGACACATCAAACTCAGGAGCTGCACACTCCGTCTTGGAAATGGGCATGCCTGTATCGTTAAGTAGTCTTAATTTAGAAACTCCAGATTAAAAAACACAAATCAGTGAGTGATAATTTCCCTGTCCTTTCATTAAGACATTAAAACGTCTGCAGCAACTGCGAGCTTACTAAAGAACCATAAGCGAGATTACAGCTCAGCTGCCAGGCGGAGGAATTATCCTCCGGCCGCATTGCCTCCTGGATTTTCTTATCCGAGTGAGAAACCTCAAACAAGAAGGAAGAGCGCCCACACTCTGCTCGCTGAGGGCCTCTTGGTTGCTTTTGCGCCATTTGCTGAATACCGCCTTTTGGGAAATCATCGGGAGTTGTGTATCTTCTAAAGCAAAACTACTGCGTTTCGGCTATGCCATCAAAGAGCAAAAGGAAAAGCTGTCAGCATTACTGGGGTTTTTTTCATGTAAAGTGTAAGAACGCAGTTTGCTCTTCCTACACCATCCTGACCATGGGGTGGCTGTGGAACCGTGTCTGGGGCTACTGACCATCTTAGCCGTGCTAAGCAGCGCTGTGTCACCGCCGCGAGCCGTGGGCAAAAGCTAGAACCTCTTTGGTTTTCTAGGTCACTGAAGATGACCTGAGAAATTCGTCTGCGTCGCTGGTCCCTTGAGCACACTCCTGACAGGACAAGGCTGGGGAGGTGGCGAGGCCACTGCATGGTGACCGCTGCCAGATTTCTCAGGTGGGCACAGCAGGCTGCACGGGGGTCGCACCAAGAGAAGTGGCAGAAATAGAAGCGGGAGGGTGAGAAAATATGATTAGAAGTCATAGAGTTAGTTTCACCAGCCTTTCGGCTAGAGGTATATCAAGCAGGATCGTTTCTTTTTAATTTTTTTTAAATTTATTTATTTTTAGCTGCGCTGGGTCTTTGTTGCTGCACGCGGGCTTTCTCTAGTTGCAGTGAGCAGGGGTTACTCTTCGTTGCGGAGCACGGGCTTCTCATGGCGGTGGCTTCTCATGTTGCGGAGCACAGGCTCTAGGCGCGCGGGCTTCAGTAGTTGTGGCTCGCGGGCTCTAGAGTGCAGGCTCAGTAGTTGTGGCACACAGGCTTTGTTGCTCCGTGGCATGTGGGATCCTCCCGGATCAGGGCTCGAACCCGTGTCCCCTGCGTTGGCAAGCAGATTCCTAACCGCTGTGCCACCAGGGAAACCCAAGCAGGGATGTTTCTAGGAATGAACTTTGAGAGCCACAAACTTATCAGAGCTTTATTGGAAATGAACGTTTTGAGCAGGCGTTTTTTTAAGGATGCATAATGAGAAAGTATTTTATGCACACAAATCAGAACTATGAACATAAATATTAATAGTCTTGAAAAAAATCAAGATTAAAGGATATTTAATGAGTAATAAATGATTTGAGTTTTATATTTAGTGTCTATGAGGGTGGGGGGAATCTATCGATTTTATACTCTGAAGTGGCATTCACTTTATTGTTCATAGGACCAGAGGAAATCTTGTTGTGCTCTCATTTTGTCAAGGTCCATTCCATGCAACTATAAACAGTGTGGTGACCCCTATTACAGGTGTTTCTCATAGAGTGAATTTGGACCCCCTGCATGGTGGATCATTGTGAAAAACACCTTCTCTCCCAAGACCCACCATAGTTTAGCACACCCTAAACAGCACAGTTAGGATTTCCCCAAGTCCCCATCCAGTGGCACCCACCCTCTTGTTGTCAGGGCCCCTGCACCAGCCCCACTGCCATGCCTCACAATACCCAGCACAAGGAAAGAAATCAAATACAATAAATCCTTCTGCAGGAGAAGCCGTCTACAGAAACGGTACAGAAACGATTCACTCGTTGATGATGGCAGAAGGCAGCATGAAATCCTGGACACACTTGTCAGAAAGTAACTTAATCTGTATTTTGAAAACATTACAATTGTGTTGTTGTTATTATATGTACTTGACATAGAAAAATGCCTTCACACAGAAGGAGTAAGTTAACTGAGGGCAGGTGGCATCTAATCTCTTAGTGTTCTGATACTTCCAAACCAGGTCATGTAACTCCATTGCCAAAACAAGTCCAATTTGTCACAGAACATATGTCCTGTTGGCTCTTTATTAGGAACAGCTGATTGGAAGAAATTATTTTCCAAAATATCAAATTTAGCATAATTCTGTTTAAAAGGACTTTAAAGATTTCTTCTGGAAATAGTCTCTGGGTTTTTTTTTTTTTCTTTTTAATGTCTCTCCCTCCCAGTGATACTAGTTCTTAGCAATACAATGAGAAATGAAATCCTAAGTATTATAAAAACATATCAGTAAGTACTTGTTTAATGAATGGATAAATCTTCTTTATTGAGGTATAGTTTTTTATGTTCCAATTTTTTTTAATTTTTATTTTATATTGGAGTATAGTTGATTTACAATGTGTTTGTTTCAGGTGTATAGCAAAGTGATTCAGTTATATATATATATATATATATATATATATATATATATTCTTTTTCAAATTCTTTTCCCATTTAGGTTATTACAGAATATTGTGCTATAGGGTAGGTCCTTGTTGGTTATCTATTTTATTTTTTTAATCTATTTTAAATATAGTAGTGTGTACATGTCAATCCCAAACTCCCAAACAAAAGCCAAAGTTAGTGGAAGGAAAGAAATCATAAAGATCAGAGCAGAAATAAATGAAATAGATGAAGAAAACAATAGCAAAGATCAATGAAACTAAAAGCTGGTTATTTGAGAAGATAAACAAAATTGATAAACCTTTAGCCAGACTCATCAAGAAAAAAAGGGAGAAGGCTCAAATCAATAAAATTAGAAGTGAAAAAGAAGTTACAAGGGCCACCACAGAAATACAAAGGATCATAAGAGACTACTACAAGCAACTATATGCCAATAAAATGGACAACTGAGGAGAAATGGACAAATTCTTAGAAAGGTACAATCTCCCAAGACTGAACCAGGAAGAAATAGAAAATATGAACAGACCAATCACAAGTATTGAAATTGAAACAGTGATTTAAAAAATCCCAACAGACAAAAGTCCAGGACCAGATGGCTTCACAGGCAAATTCTATCAAACATTTAGAGAAGAGTTAACATCTATCCTTTTGAAACTCTTCCAAAAAACTGCAGAGGAAGGAATACCCTCAAACTCATTCTATGAGGCCACCATCACCCTCATACCAAAACCAGACAAATATATCACAAAAAAAGAGAAAATTATAGGCCAATATCACTGATGAACATAGACACAAAAATCCTCAACAAAATACTGGCAAACTGAATCCAACAATATGTTAAAAGGATCATACACCATGATCAAGTGGGATTTATCCCAGAGATGCAAGGATTTTTCAATATCCGCAAATCAATCAGTGTGATACACCACATCAACAAACGGAAGAATAAAAACCATATGATCTTCTCAATAGATGCACAAAAAGCTTCTGATAAAATTCAACACCCATCTATGATAAAACCTCTCCAGATAGTGGGCACAGAGGGAACTTACCTCAACATAATAAAGGCCATATATGACAGACCTACAGCTAGCATCATACTCAACAGTGAAAAGCTGAAAGCATTCCCTCTAAGATCAGGGACAAGACAAGGTTGCCCACTCTCACCACTTTTATTCAACATAGTTTTGGAAGTCCTAGTCACGGCAATCAGAGAAGAAAAGAAATAAAAGGAACAGAAATTGGAAAAGAAGAAGTAAAACTATCACTGTTTGCAGATGATGTGACACTGTACATAGAAAATCCTAAAGATGCTACCAGAAAACTACTAGAACTCATCAATGAATTTGGTAAAATTGCAGGATAAAAAATTAATACATAGAGAATCTGTCCACTATAGGGGAGAGAGCTGAATGTATACACAGACACTTACATGTCACAATCACACACACACAAATACACGCTCAGCCATTTTACTGTTTACTCAACCTATTCCCCCATACACCCCGGGAAAATGTGGTTCTATTCCCAGGCTTTGCTAAGACTCTTCTATCACACTAACACTCAGTCTCAATTTTTAAAATGAACACGTCTTTCTGAAATTACATGTTGAATATCAAACAAAGGCCATTTTAATGTTTTCAAGGCTAGACCAATATCATGGATAAGTATGAAAAGGATGAAAGTCAAATCACGAACTGTGTATGGCTTTGATAACCAAATAATTTCAGTGATTAAGACAGAGAAGTGCGCTCTGGAATCACATTTGCACGATAATAAGCAGCAGCACTTATTTGGGGGGTTCTTTTCCATTGACATAATGCATCAAAAAAAGAGAAGAGAAAATGCTTATTATAAAAACAGTTCTTTATTAACTGCTATATGCATAAGAATAATTTTTCAAATGGAGAATATAGGGAAATTCCGATTCCACATGAAAATGCTATTCTATATTTTGTGAGGTCTCGATTATATTAATAACTAAATCTTAACTTATACCACTGATAGAAACATAAGGTATCAATTGATCTTTAATGCATTATGTTTCTGTTCCAAGAGGGTGATCTAAGGAGAATTGTTTTCTCTACATGTCTGGATATTTTAACTTTATAAAATAATCATATGAATAACAGACAAATTATCCTCTTTGAGGCCAAAGCACTGTCAGTAAAAAAGGCAACATTTCTTTATTATCCACATGTTCCTGCTTATCCCATATTATACAATATAAAGTTTTTATTCAAACAAGTTATAGAATAAAGAGAACTGTATTTGTAGCACTGTTAGCATTTAATTTTACTGAAAAACACAATATAATATTTGAAATCCATTTAGTTTGTTTTTTAAAAGAGAGCAAATAATACATTTTAAAAACCACTAAACCCCACATCATATGTCATCAGGGAAATGCAAATTAAAACAATGAGGTACCAGTACACACCTATTATGATGGCCAAAATTCAGAACACTGACAACACCAAATGCTGGAAAGGATGTGGAGCAACAAAAACCCTCATTCACTGCTGGTGGAAATGGAAAATGGTACAACCACTTTGGTAGACAGTTTGGTGGTCTCTTACACAACTAAACATACTTTCAACATTTTGCTGTGAACCAAAAACTGCTCTAAAAAATAAACTCTATTTAAAGATTCAACATTTATTCTTGATAAAATCATTCAGATACATTTTCTTGAATAGTTACAAATAAACAGAAGATTAAAATTTTCTAAGTCAGTCAAGTTTGAAGGCTCTAGATTTTGCCAGAAATTATCTTTATATGATTATAAATATGCATTTTTTATTATTATAGCTTTAGGACAATAAATAAGCATTTTATATAACTATAAATAAACATAAGTTTACATCATCCTCATATAAGTCTTTAAGATTCAAGTTCCAGTTGGTTATTGCTATATAACAAATTATCCTTAAAACTTATTTAACATTTTATTACTTTTCATTATTTTGTGGGTCAGCAATTAGAGCAGGACTCAAGTTGGACAGTTCTTTTGCTTCACAGGGTATCAACTGGAGTCATTTGGTGATATTCAGCTAGTGGCTGAGCTGGGCAGGATTTCTAACTCACATACTTGGAGACTGGGATGGGATAGCTGGAACAGCTGGCCAACATTGGATTGGCCAACATTGGTGTCTCTTCTTGCTGCCTCTCCATGTGGCTAGCTTCAGCTTCCTCAAAACAGAGCAGTCTCAGGGTAGTCATATTTCTTACATAGTAGATCAGGACTCCAAGAGTGAGTGTTCCAAGAAACAGGAAGTAGACCCTTCTGGTCACTTCAGGCATAGACCCAGAAATTGGCAGAGTTTCACTTCCATTACATTATTTTGGTCAAAGCAGTCATAGAGCTCACCCACATTTAAGACTAGGAGACACAGAATCACCTCTTAATAGGAAAAATGTCTAAAATTTTGTGGCCTTCTTCAAAAATATGTAGCCTTCTGCTACAATAGACTCCACTCAATTTCCTTACCAGGAACCCCCAATTTCTAAGACCAATCTCAGTGTTTCCAGTAAAATAGGGAATAACCAACAAAGAAAGTCATAGGAAAGCTTAAAGACATATGGAAATAAACTATGTGTCACATGGAGTATATAGCCTACTATGCCCAAAATAAGTTCAACAGAAAAAGGTAATACTGAATTCGGGGATTTTTTGTTTTATTTATTCAGTTAGTTAGTTAGTTTGATTGTTTAAGTTGAATTAGGAAGAAATCATTTGAATGCATAGAAAAGTAAATTAATACGTTAAACCCTAAGAGTAAAGCTGCCATACTGCAACTTTAGCTTCAAAAAGTTTGTGTCTTACCAAAACCTCAATTTAATTTTGAAAATGGTTTTGTAGCATAATTTGTATGCTCAGACCAACAAGACTGATTCCATAAGCCATACCAGCAATCAACTTAATTACCCCACAGTCACTCAGCTCCCAAAATTAATCAAAGTCAATGATGTCCTTACTAAATAATCCTAAATAAAAAGAATACAGTTTTCATCTCCTTAGAGAATAAGTACGGATGAGTCAAGTTGGTTGCTAGGACAATGTTTATAGATTAAATCTGTGTCTTAATCTTTTCTTATAAAGATACCAGTTATCAATAGATTGAATTACGGCCCACCCATATGACCTAATTTTACATTAATTACCTCTTAAAAGTCTCTATCTCCAAATCCAGCCACCTTCTGAAGCACTGGAGTTAGAACTTCAATATATGAATTTTGAGGGACCATAATTCAGCCCATAATAGGTAGCATACAAAAAGTTATCAGTGTAGGACTAGGCCAGCAGCAGGAACCCAATCATAAGAACCCAAGGAGCTACACTCAAATATAGCCCTAAGGAGGTCTTCAAAAGACCAAAACAGAGAGTCAGCCTTACAAAAATAGATTTTTAAAGAAAAACAAACAAAACAAAAGACACATAATTTTTAAAGTTATTATAATGTTATGTCTTGAGCAAAAAAATTCAAATACTTTATTTATACTGTTTGTATACAATTAGTTTAATATATGTTACCTCCTATTATTTTTCACAAGACCTCCTATAGGGCAGGTTTCATTAACCCATTTTGAGGTCCCAAGAAACTAAGAGACTTAACCCATTTTGAGGTCCTAAGAAACTAAAAGGTGACAAAGTCAAGGTGTCCTAGGGAACTTGCCATGACATTGCCTTTCAGTATTAGAAAGAAAGGAAAATAAACATTGAAAAAATCTTGCTTTGATGAATTTTAAAAGTGATAAACTTAGCTTGCCTTGGCTTTTACTTGTATGATTATTTTTCCTTCCTACCTAGTGCTAGTTAGCATTAGTCACCCAAATGAAACCAACCTGCTGCAAATGGCCATAACCAACCCTTCATATTGTGCAAAGTCCATTGCCATTTAGAGATCAGGCAATGCTCTTCAGAATAAGGGCAGGTTTCTTCATAGGTTTCAGAAGACATCACTATCCACGGTATCTCCGACTACAGGCACATGCCCCCAAAATGTTAGTAAGCTAGCAGACTTTTCTACCTAAATTATTAAGAATGACCTCTCCTTAGTTTACAGCAACAGCTGTTTTGCAAAGTCTGTTCTGTTACCTATAATTTGCTTGTCCATTTGCTTTGGCTTGATGCCATGGTTTCCTATTAGTTCTCCAATGCTGTTTAATGCTACTATTCAATATATCTTGACATTTCTTCTAGTTATTTTGCTTTCGGGATAAGCCAAATATCACCCCCATAGAAGTGCTGGGGGGATTAAATGAAATGATAGACCTTAAGGCACTGTGTTTCTTTAAAAGTGCAACATTGACTGTCTTAGATAATGGGGTTACAAAGAGCACACAATCCAGTGGCAGAAATGCACACTATACAAAACAGGTATCAATCTCAGCAGAATTTAACCAGGAGTGAAATAATTCACTCTCATAAAGGAGGGAGGATTTGGAAGACAGTTGCCTAAGACTGGCATTCCTGGTCAGAAGAGAGGCAAGAAGTTACCAAAGAAAAATGAGCAGGGTGGTAAACAGAGCACAGGGTGTGTTAGGAGGGAGAAAGGTTTAATGGAAGCCTAGACTGGATAAGAGATTGAGACCATATCATGACGTGTTTCTAATGCCCAGCTTCAGAATATGGGCATTATTTGCATAGGTAATGGAAAGTCAATAAAGAACTTTGCATGAGGGTTGAAAAACAACCAAAGTTAATCCACTCTCAGGGCGCTCTGATGAACAGGTTCAGTTAGTCATTGCTGCTGAGGAAGGAAGGAAGGAAGGAAGAAAGGAAGGAAAGAAGGAACGAACGAACGAAGGAAGGAACGAAGGAAGGAAGGAAGGAAGGAAGGGAGGAAGGAAAGAGGGAGGAAGGAAAGAGGGAGGAAGGAAGGGAGGGAGGGAGGAAGGAAGGAGGGTTAGAATCCCAAATCCTAAATCCTGAGTTCCATAATGCCACCTAATGTCGAACTAGATTCAAGAATGGAAAACATTACAGATCAATGTCTACCTTATAGGGTTTTGGTCCCAAATTCCAATCTGACCTCCCACCCTGGTAAACTAGGCTTAGCCATATGAAAACTGGGAGGATTTCTTTTGTTCCTTAACAAAAGGCCATCTATAGGCCCAGCTGTGGGCTTCTAAACCACCTTTCCCTGGGCCCATAGTCTGGTCTCCAACCTCTGGGTGTGAGCCCTCTGACTCAGGGGAGGCATAAAAATGAGAGAGCGCTTTTCCCAAGAGCCTCGTGAAGAACCTGCTCCAACTAAGAATTCACAACATGTGCCCTGTGCCCAACAGGTCTCCTAAGAATAAAGGCATTCCCTGGATGGATATGATCTTATGCACCACACCAGCCAGAGGAAAGAGAAGACAGTAAAGTAACACCAAAAAATTGGGTCACTGTGGGATCTACTCCCCTAAAGATTTCCCTTCTTCCTCTGAGTCCTGAATCCCTTTCCTAGGATTATTTAATCTCTTGAACACCCTTAGAAATATTTTAAATACTTTTTCTGTGCCATTTAATAAAAAGTAATGTAAGCATTTTTATTTTAGATTAGTAAGTTATTAGTGTTATATAGATTATTTAATAGGTTATTTAAAGTCTTATTTCATATAAAGAATTTTTCATTTTTTATAGTTAACGAGAAATTCATGTTATTTAACTAAATCCAATTTATGCGATAAAAGTATGATATTCTTGACTAACAATTTGAAAGTAGCATGTTTTTGTGTAAGTATATTTAAACGTAAGTAAAATTAAACCGCATTCCGATAGATGGTTGTAAAAAAACAGTTGAAAAGTCAACTGGAAAGTTATCATTTCTCTTTTTAACATTAGTTTTTGAAATATTAGACTCATTTTGGTTTCTGTGCAAGAATCTGATCCAATGAATGCAGCATACACAACTGTGGAAGAACATCTGGAGGAGAATTTGCAGAGTTGTTATCTTGTGTATGCTTCTCCTCAGACTTGTCGCCTTTCAGTATCACTATTGTGCTTTTCTTGTCCTTAAACAAAAGTCTATGACAGGTATAAATTAAACAATTTATGACCAAGGAAATAAATTAAAACTTGATCATGTTTAACCTCTACAGCAGTTAGCAATATTGAGCTGAGACAAATCCCCAAGTAACAGAGGCATGAGAACACTTATTTTATCTCTACATCCTCACTCAATTAAACTAAACTAGAGATGACATTACTCCTAGAACACTGGTTCCCAAGTGTGTCCCCTGGACCAGTAGCATCAGCATCCCCTGTGAACTTGTTAAAAATGCAAATTTGCAGGGGTCTCCCCCAGACTCACTGAATCAGAGACTCTGGGGTGAGGTCCAGCATTTTGTTTTCCAGTAAGCCTTCTGATGATCCTAGTGCACACTAAAGTTTAACACTGACCTAGAACAAGATGTAACACCACACAACCCTTCATGAAGTATATCCTTTGGGAAATTGTGCCCTGGAGAAATTAGAAGAGCAAACTTCTGAGGCAGGTGGGCAGCCCACAGAAACCCAGGCAAAAGATACTCTCTAATTCAGATTGCATTATTAATATGGCAGGAATACTCTAGGGCTGGAAGTGCTTTCTTCAGAAGAATTGGGAGAAAACTTTGTTTTGGTCTCACTTGTGGCATTATTTTTATAGAGAATATTGGCTTTGGAGTCTAATCGGCCTGAATTGAAATGCTGGCCCTACTACTGGCTGTATAACTGGCCTAGAAGGGAAACTAACCAACCCTTCATCTGTAAAGTGGAGATAAGAAACCTGTCCTTGTGGGACTGTGGTGGGATTTTATGACCTATGGTATGTAAAGGTAAGCCTGACACAGGAATATTTCTCTATTTAAATAGTAGAGTGGTGAGATAATTAACCGAGAAATTATTTTGGTTTTATTCTCCATTTATTTTTCCCTACCTTTCCCTCCCTCATTTCTAAATAGGGGCCAGGTTTTGTGCTCTCTTGGTTCTGGGATTTTTCCACAGAGCAGAACACACAAGCTGTAGAAGACAATTGCTCTTGTTGTCCTGGAGGGAAAAGAAAGAGAGGGGCGTGGTTTTGAGGTGAAGGGCAAGGGGGAGATATCCCACATCTGGGAGGAGGTGAGAGCCTGTGGGGCTCGTGAGAGGGGTGGGATCCATGCATATTCCATGGCAGCGTGAGCAGTGTGATCAACCCCCAGGTTGATCAGGGAAGGAGGGCTCTGTATGGCTGGTGGGACTGGGCTGCAAACACAAGGGCTCTGGGCTTGGCAAAGATTCCTGGCACAGGAGCAAAGCAATAAAACCTCCTGACCAGAAATGAACATCCAGACTTAGAGAATGGGTGTCTTAGAGATAAATATCTTGTGGCCAGAGATGTGCAGAGAGTATGTAGTACTTCTATGTAAGTCCTTAGGGCTTTTGCACAATGCAGGAGGGAAAGAGAGTCCTAAATTGAACTGAACTTCCCGTCAGGACCACAAGAAGGATTGAGGATAGATTGTAGTTAGCTCAAAGCAGTTTTTACAATGTTGATGTCCTTTGCACATCTGAGTTTGTGAACCGATATTCATACCCTCTGTTATGTTTATTATTAACAGCCACTTTACCTTCAGATTTACACAGATATATTCTACCTAGTTAATGAAAGCGAAGGTCTTTTTACATGCAGGGAATGAGAGCGAGCCATCACTCTCCTCTCATCATTAGGAAGGAGGGTGACGGTATGGGCCTCAACTGAAAATCTACCAAAAACACATACATATGTGGGTTTTGGCACATGTAGAGTGGTGACTTTTCAAACCTCATTAGAGTCGACATTTATAAAAGAAGACACTGAGGATTAAAATCCTTCTGACAATTAATTATTTCTATTTTCTTATAAAAGTCTTTGCATATTAAAATGGCTAATTGAACTAGGTTATCTCTTGATATATAAATGTGACTGCAAAGACCAAAAGAAATTAGCAGGCCTTTCTCCATGAGAGTTAGCCCGACCGGACTAAGGTAAGAAATGTGTTCAAGTGTAACATCAGAAATGGACGTAAGTTCTCTGAGCACATGCATGATAAATTGCAGTATCCACATTACTGTGTAACAGAGCAAATAGAAACATCCCAGCATAAAAGGAGGATAAAATCTGACCTTCATTCTCAATCAGATGACACCAGTGGCATGGGGGCTGATGACCTTCTAAACATGATAAAGTGCTAGAAAAAAAGGCTCTTTGAACACATTGAAATCCTTTCCTCATGGATGGCTGAACTGCTTCAAATCTAAAATTACAATTCAAGAAAATACAGCTGAGTACTTGGCAAAATATAATTAAGTAAACTGGCCGATGCACTGTTATTTTGCTCACGATTTGAGATACGTTATCTGAGGCAATTATGTTGTGACACTGCATTGACACGTATTTTGAAATTCTTGGTGATGACTAAAAAAATGACTCAGGTCAATTCTCCTTTCCTAATCTTTGAGGCAAAGCAAAACACCCTCTGTATATAAAAGGAATAACCTCCACCTTCCCATAAAAGACACAGTCATTCTCCCATCCCATAAGCCTGTGAAGTTTCTCCCTCTGGGAGTTCAACAGTCCACTTCCAATCCAACAGGTCAAGGAATAGAGCAGAGTATGAATACTGTGATTAATATTTACTGTATCCTAGAGTTTTGCTAGCTACCGTTTAGGAGGGATAGCAATGAAAGGGGTCCAAACAAGGAGAAAAGTACGAAAACACACAAGGTTCAAAAGAGGCACCATAAGCCTGTTGGTTAAGAGTATGAGACTCTGGGGACCAACTGCCTGCCTGGGTCCAAATCCTTCTCCAGCTTTCCTAGCTCTGTAGCCCTGGAACATGTCGCTCAGCCCCTCTGTGCGTTAGTTTCCTTAACAGTAAAAATAACCCCAATAATCCTGCCTACTCATAGGGTAGGATGAAGTGAATTAAGACTTGTAAAGTGTTCAAACAATACTTGCCCATAAAAAGAATTATGTAAGTGATTGATAACTAAATTAAATAATCAAGTGAAAAAATAGTTAATATTTATTAGAAACTACCCTGGGTGGAGGTGGGTTAGCATGTCTTCAAATATTTTATTTCTTTGCAACTTGATACATTTAGTTCATAAGAAAAGGGAAAAACTAGTAAGTGATCATCTTCTATCTATGACAGGGTCCAAGAGTTCATATAAAGTTATAATGTTGTCCAAGAAATTTAGTAGGGGTAAGATTTCCCTATACAAGACTTAACTTGTAGGTTTTTGTTGTTTGTTTGTTTCTACTCTATTTTCAGAGTCCAAGATTGGACTAGCTTTAAAATGCGTTGTTGGAAAACTCTAGGCCAAGTTTCTAAAATGGAAGTTTTATTCCAGATTTATTAATTGGCCACAAAGTTTTACATAACAATATCCAGAGCTTTTGTGGGGAGGAAGGGATATAAAACAGACTACTTGCTCTCCTGAAGCCAAATTAGGGAAACAGACAGACATAAAGTAGTTAAAAACAATTTTAAAGAATCAAATTCGACTAACACTAACAATCTGATTACATGTCAGTACTTCAGTACTTTCACATTTGTTATCGTTTTGCATCTCATTTATTAATATCTGCATTTTATAAAAAAAGGCAATACAGGCTCAGAGAGTTAAAATGACTTGCTCTAGGCCCAGAGTTGATACATTGTTGAAACCTGTTTTGGAATCAAGTTTATCTGACTCCAGTCCAAGGTTCTTTCCATTCTGCCAAAGCTGCCAGCAAAGATGATCACCCAATCTAAAGATAAGATACGATTTAGGAGTTCAAAGGAAAGGGGATCGAAGTGGATGAAAACAAGCCAGAAAACATCTCACCAGGAAAAGGCTGAAATGTGGTAAGGATTTGGGGAGTTGAAGAGGGAAGAGAAAGGGGAAAGTTGAGAAGTATAGATACAAGTGAGGAGAATGGTAAGATAGTCCAGGCTAAGCGGCAAGGAGATGTGGGAGACTTGGTAAAGGTGATTCCGTAATTAAGGTGGAAGGAGGCACGCAGGCACGATGCTAGGAGATCAGGACGCTTCACAGGATTTTGAGTAGGAGAGTGGGTATATTACAAAAATTAGTTTAACAGTGGCAGTGGAGAAAGGGAAGAGGCGGGCAGAACTCCTAGAAGGCAGCCGCGTTAATTCAGACAAGGTGTGACAGGTGTCTGCGGTTGCCCAATGACTACGGAATAGAAAGGAAGTAATGTCACAGCACTTGGTCTAACATTTTAAGAACTTAATAATTACAAAGAATGAAGGAGAGCAATAAATTAAAAATGCCTTCAGGGCTTTGAACCTGGAGAACTTTGACAATAGTGATGCTGTTAGGGGTGCTGAGCCAAGGAGGAAGAGGGGTGCCCAGGTTTGGGGAAGACACTGGCAAAGCCTTTGACTTGGAAGGAAATAAACACCACACACAGGAGACACTGGGAAACCAAACTGAGTTTAATTCTCCATTGAGCTCCATGTGACACTGGGACATACAAATACCAATGTGCTGTGCAAAGTTGTACGATAGGATGAAAACTTTGGTAAGCAGTCAGAATGAAAATATAAATGTCAGACTCATCAACATAAAGAAGAGTGTAGCAAGTGAGTAACTTTGCTGATTAACATAAATGACCCTGTTCTACCCTGTCCATGTGTCACTGAGAAGTTTTCATTTGTTTATTCTTCTATTTCTTAATTAACACTACAAAATGTTCAGCATCTCACTTCTGAGACTGGGCAGGATGTGAGGAGCTCTCACTAGCTGTGTATTTGCTTTCCACTTTTTGAAAGTAATGGCCACTATTTCCCTGTAGAAACCCCTGGAAAAGGAACACATGAGAGAATTTAAATGTGCTAAGAAACTTGAAATGCTAAAAATGGCACTTTAGCATTGGCTATATAAGAATCTCAATGTCCCTGCCAGCTCAGATACAGTCAATTTTATCTTTAATTACCAAAATAAATGTAATTTAAAATTTTTCTTGCTTTACTGAAGTCAGAAAACAAAGTGCTCTCTTAAGTATAATGAAATGTCTTGATCTAAATTGGACAAATTATAGTATCACAGAGCCTTAAGTGTTGGACAGGAGTATCAAAGAGATCTAGTCCAACTCCCTTGGATGCCATACCAGGAGGTGCTAGCTAAGCCACGTTGGATGACAGCTGGGCTACATGATTACTTATGCTACATACGTCTTGTCAACAGTCCTCAAACATCAGCCAAGAACCTTATTCTGTCTGCAAAGTGACCAGATTCAGTATCTTAGACTGTCACAGACTGCGGCAGTGTCCAATTCTAACATTAACCTAACTAAGGACAAAAACAGAATTTTGGAAAGTTCTATTTCATTGGGAAAGTTTGCTATAGAAAATGTGAATCTGTTCTCCCAGGTCCGCAGGAAAATCATCAGAGGTAGTCAGAGCAACTGAACTATAAGGAATAGAGTTTCTCTTTCCCTCACATCTGTTATGGGCTTATAATGATGGGGGGGTGGGGAAAGGAATCATTTAAATTAGGCATGTGGATTTGTGCCCTGACCTTGTTAAGTGAAAAGTATGTGTTACACCCATGAATTTCTATGAAATTAGTTGTAAATGTGTAAAAGTTAAGGCCCCGTCTACAGAATATGAAGCCATGTGTTTGAAAGGGTAAAAACACCAAATGCTAGTTCATTCATGCATGGAATATATAGATACAACATAGATGATTTATTACAGATTTGAACTCTAGCCTTTTTTTTTTTTTTTTGATATAGCAAAAATATAAGAAAATAAGTGAGGGTACAATTAAGGGAGAGCTTCATTGTCAAATATTCAATGACCAGGTCCACTAGCTACAGATTTCCAAGACTAGACCTTATAAAATATGAATGCCACATAAAGAAAATGAGGTATTAAGAATAAATGCATTTCTTAAGAAGAGTTTGCCATGAAGTTTGAGAAATTCTGTGATTATTTTTTATCCTGTCAAGGATTATTTAATTTCACTCAAGCTTTAAAAATTCAAATTAAACTGCTAGACTTTTTAAGCAGAGTTTCTTGTCATGTTCTTTAGCTCAGTAATTTAATATTTTTTTCCATTCCCACCTTTGGCCAATCAAGCCCTTCATTTCTATGTTGGATCAGGACATTGTGTGATATAGAGAGTGTTCAGAATGTGGTCTTTGACCTCCACTTCCAGATAGTTTTATACAGAAAAGCCCTATGATTATTGCCCTTGCCTTCTGCTGCCTCCTTTTTTCTCCTTGAAGTGTACAGGTTCACAGCCAGGGCCTGGCTCTTATTACAGGTTTTAAGATGAAGTCCATACAGTGAAAGAACTCTGTTATTTCTTTGGAATTATTGGCTTTCAAAGCCTTTGAGTTCCCTGCAGATAATGACTGTTTTGGCCCATGATTTCTCTGATATTTGATGCCTCTGATTGGAAAAAATTACCTATCTAACAAGGAGGGTTAATTGGTGGTTGTGAGCCAGTGTATGTGCCCCTTGTTTTATTTTTTAAGTGCCCTACAAACTCTGACCATCTGAAACATCTTATTGTTTTAAACCATCTCCTCCAGTACATCTTGTGGTTTGGATTCTTAACTACTGGAAGCTAAAAGAAATAGGGAAGCATTTTAGTAGCTTCGTGTGTTTTCAATGTTGAGGGTTCTTCTGTTTTTGTAACATCTGCACTCCTTCAAGGTGACCACATTTCTTTCTAATATTCTGAGTAAGAACTGTGTAAACCTAAGATGGCTATGTCCAGATCCAGTCTCATAAAACTTACTAGAGCTCAAACTTAGAGCCGAAGATTCCACAGAGTTAACTCTATCAGTGTTCAGCCTCCCTTAGCCATTTTCACAAACTCACCTTTGAGAAACTATGCTTTTTTGTGTTAGTATTTGTCTTATTAAATCCATGAAACTAAAAATGCCTCAATGAAGTAAAACATTAGAACCAACTTTCACAGTAAATTGTTCTGTGTGAATGAAAGCTTTTTAAGAGTGTAACTCTGGGCAAAATTACCCAAAAGTAGTTTAGTAAATGTCATGAAACATAACATCTGCATATCAAAAATGCATTCTGTATGCTGCAGGAAAATTGTAGCACTGAAGCAATTTTCTAATATTTACATATTTATAACAAGTGCCTGTCATGGGAAGACTAAGCTCACCTGCAATACTTTCATGTTATGTAAAAATGAAAAATGGCTCATGCTTGGGTGTTCTAATAACCATGATATTATTTTAACAATTACACTATTTAATACCTTGGATTAATCCCTCTGATGGTGCTATTAGCTGTCACTATACGCGATAATAGGTGGCTTCATCTTTGTTATGACATGATCTTTCCTACTGTTTGTTGACCTTTCAATACAAGGGGGAGGGGACGCTCCCAGCCCCCCAAACCTTTAAGCAGCTACTGTAAAGCTGCGGTTTAATTCTCTGCTGGAATGTTTAGAAACCCTTGGTGCTAAATACCTCAGTGGACTGCTTAAACACCAACAACAGCCTTATGGGGCCTTAGCCGACCTTAAACACATCTTTTTTTGTTGAGAATATTGCATTCTGCCACAATTCTGTGGGCTAACCCTGGGCTCACATTAAATGTACCAGCCTCATTGAAGCTTACTGAATTGAGTTGAGTTGCTCTTTGTTTTATTCTCTCGAAGCTTCACCCCCAACTGGGACTGGGCAGCCTTTCTTCCAGTGGAGCGTGCTTTAAAGTAACCCAAAGAAGAGAAGGAGGGGGTCGAGGGGAGAGAAACCAAAAGGTGCAGCTAAGGCCCATAATTAGCCTTGATCCTCCAAGTCTAAAATATTTTAACGCCAGGTTTCTGATTGCGGTATGGGCAAAGTGGATTTGGGAATGCAGAAAAGTAATTAGGTCTGTGCATTGAAGTGTGGAGAGTATTTAAAAGTGAATGGGTGGTTACTACATTCTTGGCAGGCTGTTTTTTATCTTTTCCTGCTCTGCTGTTGTTAGAGGTGATGGGTTTATTGCAGTTTTTGCACTCTGGAGGTGGCTGTGTTTTTCTTAACCTAGCCCTTTGCTCTTCATCTCAAAAATGAATCCTCAAGGTGCGAGGACGAATGAGGGAACATTTTTTAAAAAGAAGAACACGGCACGTTGGCCAAATATTATGCGGTGAAGCAGAATAAGTTGGGAATAAACCTCAACGCCGCAACAGGTCACTTCTAAAGATTCTGGGTGTAATTAATGACTCACTGAGCACAGGACCAGCTGGAGACAATGGTCACCGCAAAGGAGAAGGAAAACAAAACTTGTTATTCTCTAACCATGTTCACAGAGCCATCGAAAACTATCTGGGGAGAGGCTGACATCATTATGCCACTCTGAGTACTGGTATAGCAGATACAGCCCACACATGCCCGAGCAGTCCAAAAGATGTATGTTTTTGATTACTTCAGTCTCTAGAACTGCTGCAATTTGCTCAGATCACATGTCCCTTCAGCCTAGACCTTCATATCTGCCAGGCAGGTTATCATCAGTGCAGGCTTGAAAGTCATAGGAAATATATGTGTTTTAGAAAAAAAAAATTAGCTGGGGGTGGGTAAGAGATGACAGAATTTAAACGGGTTCCTTTGAATTTCCACAAAAGTTTTTTTAGCTAACGTGAATGATACAAAGCGAGTAGGCTTGTTTCTTTAGCAGTATAGACCTACACGTGAAAAAGTTGCATGTGGTAACTTGGCCTTCCCAAAGCATTTAGGGGGAGAGCTGCTCAATCTGGAAAGGCAGAGCTAATAGAGGACAAAATGCAATCAACAAAAGGTAGGTTTGGGGTTTTTTTTTGTTGTTGTTATTTGAAGGTTTGGTGAGAACCTACTGTATAGCTCAGGGAACTCTACTCAGTGCTCTGTGGTGACCTAAACGGGAAGGAAATCCAAAAAAGAGGGGATATATGTATACGTATAGCTGATTCACTTTGCCGTACAGTAGAAACTAACACAACCTTGTAAAGCAACTATACTCCAACAAAAATTAATTTTTTAAACAATGAAGGTTTGGAGTTTTTCTGTTTGTTTTTTGTCTTTATTTTAGAAATGTGTCCTGGAAAGACCTGCATCAAACATAATGGGACTGGTATATTGATGTCCTCAGACAACCACTTCAGCACACCTAAAGTTTAGACAAATAAGCTCCTTCCTTTTTAACACATTTTAAGTGTTGTATTCAGTATCTTAATTAAGTGCTATTCTACCGTTATCTAGTTTGCTGTGTGAGAAGTCCATTTCCTTAGTCACACAGAGCTCTTAGCTTCTTGGGCTTATCTCCACTTCCAGTGAACAAGAATGAGCCCTTTACTATTTGACATATTGTCACCTTAGCCCTGGCTAGACTCAAAGCAGCTCTCTCACCCCAAGTCTTCCCATTAAAGGATTCATACAGCAGTGATATTGCTTAGCAACCTTATGTTTTAAGTCTTCCAGAAGATACAAATTAAATGCATGATCTGATGCCATGATGAGTAAGATTTACATCTTCATCATAGCCTGTTTATAACAAAGAAAACTTGGAAACAGCATAAATGTCTAGCAATGAGGAATTAGTTAAATAGACGACAATACATCCATACAATGCAATGCTATGCAACCATCAGGAATGATGTTGGGGAAGGCTGTTTAATGACCAGAGAAGACTTTCAAAATATTTTAGTTTTAAGTTTAAAAAGCAGGTTATAAGGCAATATGCATAGTAGAATCCTCTCTGTGTGTTTGTATAATAGGTAGTAAATTATATAATGTATAATCATTGTAAAAAGCAAGAGTAAGCCCATTTTTAAGAAAGAAAAAAAATGCATTAAAATGTTAACAAAGACTACCCCTTAGTAGTGGAATTCAGGGTGATTTTATCTTCTTCTCTCTGCTTATCTGTATTTTCTAAAGTTAATTTAATGAACTTATAATAAGACAAGATAGTTTTGTAACAAAGACACTATTAATAAAAGTCATTTGAAAACAAATAGCTTAGCAAACTATCATATTTAATTTTCCATGCATACTTTTAAAAATACTCCTTATGATGTGTCCGTCTGAGCGCAAAAGGCAAAAGACAAAAAATAGTTTCTCTCCTTACCCACATCCCACATTTATTATTCTACCTGAACATAAACTTTGTTACTCACAGTATTTCCTCAGGACCCCTCTCCAGCTACCTAACAGGCAGAAAAAGATTTCAGCCTTCCACCATTAAACTGAATTTTGCATTTTAAAAAAACCCCAGTGAGAAAACATGTCCCCCTCCCCTGTCTTCCGCCGTGAGGCGGCACAGGCTCCCTGCTGGACCTCACTCTGACCAGGCTCTGCCCAGACTCGCATTTCAGGCCGGCGCTGGCCCGGCTTAGCCTCCTTGTTCACCCTTCTGGAGCCCATAAAGCCAGGTCCACATTAGGGCTTGGCTACTTGTGGGGACGAAGTATTCCTTCCTGGGTGCCTGATGTATTCCTCATTATGCAAATGGGAAATAAGCACCAGCATATCCAGGTCAGAGGCATAATGTGGATAAATAATTGCTGGGGGAAATATGTGGCTCAGCGAGTTCATCTAAAGCCAAAAGCTTACGAAGTATGTGTCCAGCATTGATGCTGACTTGCTGGGAGCCCATGGGAAAATCACTTAAACTCTCTGTGTTTCATCTTAAAATAGAGGCGATAGGAATGCTGACCCAGGCCCCAGGGAATAGCGAAAGATTGTGAAGCACTTCAAAAATTCTTGTATCAAAGTAATAGGTGCTATTTAGGGAAAAGGTCATGAAATAATCAAAGACCTCCTGGAACCTCAGTAATAACTGTGATTTGACAAACTGTGATCTAGGCATAGTTGAAAAGGCCTAACTAAATTCACGGATGCCCAAATTTAAAGACATACCTAAAGCATTTGCCATAGTTAGTTTAGGAGCTTTATGATCTTTCTTTGCAGAAGGAAGACTCATTATTCTCCTGAAACAGAACATACCAATCAGATGTTTGTGTCGATTCTCTGGCTTCACATGGTTTAGAAAAGAATCCCACCCAGAGATGAATTGATGAGAAAGTTCCTAAAAAGCATCACTTGTTACAAACCAAATTGTATTCAGCAGGTAGAAATTAGCACATGGGCTAAACACGACCCAGGATCACAAAAGCACACACGGAAGCCACAGAAGCTGGAATAGAGTGCCGTCCTATAATTATGTAGCTTTTCTGCAGGAGTCTCCGTAAGCTTCTGTGGCTTCCATTAGGAATACCACGAAGAGTAGGTGGCAGTGGGATGTTTCTGATCTCAATTCCGTCTCCCTCTTCAATTCCCAGTGGGCACACCACCCTCCTACAATTTCTGATCTGGGACCAGGCAATGCCCCAGTTGCAGTCTGTTGTGGTATTTTCTAGACAGTTTACCAAATTTTCCACGTGGTCAAAGAAATAGAGTTGGTGGTGACGATATCTCCCATGATTTGCGTCACAGACTTCAGTCACCATCTTTTGGGGTCCGGTGTGCCCACATAAGGAAGGGAAGAGAGAACATTCAGAAAAGCCAGCCTAGGAACTGGAGCTGTCTTTATGCCTGTTATCTCTAGCCCTAAACAAAACGATTTGAAACAAAACTTCCTATATATCTGATACTCTGCATTGTATTATTTAATCCTCATATCTACCTCGTGTGAGTGGTTCAAAGAAGGGCTTTGGAATCAGACCCAGCTCCACTTCTCACCTAAGTGGCCTAGAGTAAATAATGTATTTTCTTCCCTCAGTCTCCTCATCCATAAAACAGGGATAATAATTCTGCTACGGCCTAATGTTGCAAAGGGATCTGAGATGAGGCATGTATTTAACAGAATACCTAGCATACAGTAAATACTCAATTAACATTCACAGCATTGTTAGCAGTAATACTGTTACAGCTAGATCAGTAACTAGTTTCCT
Organism: Lagenorhynchus albirostris; assembly: GCF_949774975.1. Classification (NCBI taxonomy): domain Eukaryota; kingdom Metazoa; phylum Chordata; class Mammalia; order Artiodactyla; family Delphinidae; genus Lagenorhynchus; species Lagenorhynchus albirostris. The sequence continues at coordinate 74,799,960 of NC_083097.1, forward strand.
TATTTGGTAACAGAAAACACTGACATTCAGGAAGATTAAGTGGCGGGCCAGCCGGGATTCCAACCCAGGATCTCTGCCTACAGAACACATGCTGTTTCCACTCCCCACGACTATTTCCCTCCTTGGGAAATAGAGTCAGCACAGTTCAGAAGGACGCACTCACAGGTCTACTAAGGTAGTCTAACCACCCACATGCAAGGATCTCAGAATACAAGTCCAGGCACATAGGAATATATTCTTTTATCCTCAGCAACATTATGATGGTCTCTCTTACGGTGAGTACTGTGTTTGTCTCAATCCCACAGTAATAATGCTCGCTGGGATACTCGCAAGTATATTTCTCAGCACCAAGGGCAAAAGTGAGAGCAGAAGTGATCATTCTTTTTTTTCCCTTTTTTCTTACTTTCTTTCCGTGGAAAATCCATGACCTCTGTGACCCTCAACCCAAAATCATAGCCCAAGGCTTGGTTATAGCTACGGGTGGAGGGTTGAGGGGAGGGCTGATAATGTTAGAGAAAGACAACTAGGAGCAGAAACAAAGGCCAGCAGACAAAGTGAAAGAAGCTTAGAAAGGGGAAGAGGGAGGGGGGCCTGGAAGCAGAGAGCAAGGCACAGAAAAAGGACTTGGAGAAAGATGGAACAAATTGTTTGCTTGTGCTATTTAGCAAAATCAGCTAAACTTGGCTTTCAAAAAGTTTCACACAAAATCATTTTCACTGATTATTTTTTGGCACAAGAAATTTTGTAAAATTTGGAAATTCACAGTGACACAATTTGCTAAAAATGCCATTCAACACGATTTGATGTAAACTACAGAAATGTTATTATAATTCATTAGGAAAACTTAAAAATGTGATAGTGTCCTAAAAACTTGGATTGTTGCCCCAAGAATCACTGGCAGATAAAAAGCGGCACAAGAACCAAAATGCTCAGTCTATCTATTCAAAGCAAATGTCATGTGTCTTTTATGTGGTTAGCTTCACTTTAATATCCTGGAGATGTTTTGTAGCCATTTTTATTCTTTCATTTTATTTTCTCCCAGGATTCAAATCCTATTGCCCATACACATGCAGGCAATTCTATATAAAATCCATATGACCCATTTCCCAGCAAGGAGCCGTGTCTACTGCTACAACTGAGATCTGAAGGTCTGAGTTTAGAGTCTACTACCCCATTGTTAGAACTGGCCTGTGCCTTGTTTGTGTGTGTGTGTTCTGAATAGGATAAAAGTGGCTAGTTTCCTAACAGAATCCAGGGCTTCTAACATAATTCTGGGAAGCATATGTTATACAATGAAAAAAATCCTGAATGAACATCAGACAGACTAGAAGGCTACTGCCTCCTTGAGGAAAAGGATTTTTGCCTTGATCATCTAAGGAAAGACCCTAGCAGATAGTAAACACTCAATAAGTTACGGGAAAGAAGAGTGGAAGGAGAATAGGAGGGAGGTAGAGAGAAGAGAAGGGAAGAAGAAAGGGAGATTCAGTTCAAGTTCTAATACACAGTAAAGTCAACTTGGACAAGTTGCTAATTTTTTAAAACCTGTTTCCTCGTATGTAAGTGAGAATAGCAATACCTACAACTAGTATCATTTATGGTCAGGGCATTGAGGTTTATCAGAGGTTTTCACATATATTATGTTATGAAATCTTCATATTATCATTTTTATTGTTGTTCTTATCAGCACTGTATGTGCCTATACAACAGTGAAAAGCAATTTATTTTCCTTTAACACTCTCAACCATTCTTTTAATAACTCTCCCAGTCCTATTCATGCTTTAAGGCCCCACATCCTCCATCTTCCCACTTGCAATTACCAGGTTTCCTGCCAGGTGAGCTCCTTTGTAAATCCTATTTTCTAGAATTCCCCTAGGACAAATTCCCCTAGGACCTGGACAAACCATATCGATTTAATGTACCCATTCTTTGGTCTTCTGCTTCATCATGCTTGATAATCTGATAAATTCATACCAAAGTGACTGAAGTTGTGTATTCCCTTTTGACATCCATTGCTATGCCCTGAATTACAAGCATCGGAAGGAATAAAACCACATTTCCCAGGCTCCCTTACACCTGGAAGTCCAGGTACATTCTGGATTCGGCCAAAGAGATGTGCTTGTGACAAATCTGAAAGATAGGTGAGGCTACCTTCCTGCGGCAGCTGCATCTGACAAGCGAGCTCTGACAGCTATGCATGCTGGCGGTGGCCAGGGCCCATATTCTCCTTAGTTCATCAGCGTCATGGATGACAGGCTGCCAGAACAGAAGCAGCAGTAGGCTGAGCTGCAATGCTTTTCTAACTACTCAGTTGCAGCGGCAGGGGGACAACCAGAAACCAGAAGTCAAGGGCAGCTACCTGACTTCCATTCCTCTGTCCTTTCGCAATAGTTTTGTGAACTCATAATCCCCTGTATTAAATTCCTTTCTGTTTGAAATACTCAAAGCAGTTTCTTTTGTCTGCACTGAACTCTGACTGATATGGTGGTTTTAATGAGAAATACAGGTTACAGTCAATCATCCATCCTCCCTGCTCCCTTATCACTGTGTTCGTAACTATATATACATTTATCCTGCTCTATTTTAGTTCTCTGTTGACATGTTTACTTTTGTCTTCTACTCTATTATATTTCTTTATGTGAATATCAAACTTCCTCACCATTCCTACCAAACTGTGAATTTTTAGAATAAAGATTCAATGTTTCAGTCATTTTTCTATTCCTAGTGCCAACATCAATGCATAGTGCATAGTAGGCAACTCAATAAACACTTTGAACCTCTTTCGGAGAATATGCATGCATTCCTCCTCTGCCTACAGGAAGGGCTGAGCCTGTATGTAAATGCATGAGCTGTTTGCATGGTTTTATTTATGCTCTAAGAAAAAAAGAGAGTCTTTTTAAAAATCTACACACACACACACACACACACACACACGCACACACACTCTAATCTATCTTCATCCATAGCTGTGTGTGTAGGCAAAATGACACGAAACACTAATGCAATTATCCCATTATCCAGTCTTTAAAGCAACTCTTAAGTAAAAAGATAAACAACAAACTGGGAAAAAATATTTGTAATTTATTCTATTTACAATACAGACAATGAACTAAACTCTCTAATCTATAAAGAGACCATAGAATTCAAAAAAAAAATTAGAAAGTGAGTAACAGTTCACAGAAAAGGAAATATAAATGACTCATAAACATATGAAAAGATGCTCAAATCACTCCTACATAGAAAAAAATGCAAATTAAAACTACATCAAGATACCATATTTCACTATCATGTTGGTAAAAATCCAAAAATTTGACAACCCCTAGGGTTGGCAAGATATAGAGAAACGGGAACAGCGATTCATTGCTGGTGGGAGTGTAAATAGGTATAATCATTCTGGAAGGCAATTTGGCAATATTTATTGAAATTACAAATGCATATACTCTTTGACTCAGCAGTTCCAACTCTAGGAGTTTATTCTACAGATATATTCACACATGGGCAAAATCATGAATGTGCAGGGTTATTTACTGCAGCAGTTCTTGTAATAGCAAAAGATTGGAACAATCTAAAAGTTTGTCAGTAGAGAACTGTTTAAGTAAATCACGGCATATGCAAATAATGAGATACTGTTCAGCCATAATAAAAAATTTAAGAATGGTGACGTTCTATAGCACTAATATGTAAAGATACATAAGATATTTTGTTAAGTGAGCGGAGAACCCCAAAGTGTGTACAGTATGCTACATTTGTTTTAAGAGTAGGGAAAGGAATATGTTAGCATTTGCTTATATAAACATTTTTTATATATCTGGAAATCTACACAAGAAACTAATAACAGAGGTCACCTGTTTTGGTGAAGGGTTGGAAACCAGCAGAGGAGGGACTGATGAGAAGGAAATTTTTATTGTGTTCATTTTCACTATTACTAAATTTTTAAACCATGTGAATCTATTACTTATTTTTAAAATTAGATAAACATTAAATACAACTAGAATTAAGAATAATTAGTGTATTTCGGTCTTATTTACCTGATTTGGTCAGCTCCTAGCATCTGAAGGCACAACCCTCCACCCTCACTGGTGTTTGTAGGGACAGGAAAGAGAGTCTGCAAAGTTTTAAGAGTAAAGTGATTGCTTAATGACCACTAATTTTTTTTAATTTATTGGAAATACATGGATATCACAGTAGTAGAAAATACCAGGAAGTCTTTTCCTACTTAGAAACATGCCCATATTAATTTTACACTTGTTTGGTTTAATAGTCTGCTTTTTTTTTAAGTATAGATTCAGGGTATATATCATTACAAGTATCTTGAAACTCAGTACGCCTTATTTAACCTAATAATCTCTTACAGAATAATCTATATTTACTGAGAAATGGGTATTTTCAACTGGAGGAAAGAGAAGGGGGGGTGGGGGGGGCAGATATCTAAGCATGTAGAAAGGGAAGGATTACGTGAAAGTAGCATGGGGCAGACAGCCCAGGAGCCAGAGAAGAGAGGGGACCAGGTGGGACTTGGAGAGAGAAAGGGGTAAAGAAAGGGAGGTGAGAGGATGACTCAGAAAAAGCCTGTTTGACTTTTGCCTGGAAACCTGCTGGTGGCAACCACCTGGTTTCCACAGATACTCACTGCTCTTGCTGTCTCTGATACACAGACCCCAGTCTAAAAATGCTCAAGGGCTTCCCTGGTGGCGCAGTGGTTGAGGGTCCGCCTGCCGATGCAGGGAACACGGGTTCGTGCCCCGGTCCTGGAAGATCCCACATGCCGCGGAGCGGCTGGGCCCGTGAGCCGTGGCCGCTGAGCCTGTGCGTCCGGAGCCTGTGCTCCACAACGGTAGAGGCCACAGCAGTGAGAGGCCCGCGTACCGCAAAAAATTAAAAAATAAAAATGCTCAAGATTATCGAGGAGTCTTTGCTTTGTTGATCCAACAGGGAGTTAGCTCCTATTTAGCCTCATAGGTTTCTTTTTCTTTCTTTCTCTTTCTATCTTTCTTTTTCTTTTTTTAACATACAAAATGTACACTTATTTAAGGTATACAACTTGATGAGTTTGGAGATAAGTATACATCTGTTAAACTATCACCACAATCTATGCCATAAACTTTTCCATCACCTACAAAAGTTTCCTCCTGCCCTTTCTACTTTCTTTTCTGTGTGTGATAAGAACACTTAATCTAAGATCTGCCCTCTCAGAAAATTTTTATATATGCAGAACAGCATTGATAACTATATGCACTCTGCCGTACAGCAGATCTCTAGGACTCACATTTTGCATAACTGAAACCTTATATCCTTTGGCCAACACCTCCCCATCCCCACCGCCCAGCAATTGGTAACAACCATTCTACTCTCTGCCTCTGTGAGTATGACAATTTTGGATTCCTCATATAAGTGGGCTCATAGGTTTCTAATATATACTGTGTTTCATAATAAGACCTAATGCTTAACATTTGGTTTTTCTTAAACTCTATAGTAAAATGGATAGTTATTTAAAGAGAAGAGAATGAGGTAAGATTTTACATTGTGAAAAATGTGTATTTGGGATTTGGTTTGTTATTGCAGAGGATGTACATTACATAAATATCATTTCTGAACCAGCTGGTTCACTTGAAAGCCCAGGTTCAAACCGTTCAATGCTCCCATTAGTAGAAATTGCTTATATTGTGACATCTGCTAAATAAAACCAATGATAGTAAATAAAATGAGTAAAATCAACTATACTATTATCATCTTAGGAATATCATGTCTTTCCATTGTATTCTAAAAAAGTCATTGTGCCTATATTAACCAAACCAATGGTTATAAGGGATTGAACTTTTATTTAAATGCTTTAAGAATAAGTTGAATAGCACAGGGTCCTTTATATTTCACTAGCAGGTGGGTATGTAGCCTGGTGGTAGAGAATAGATGTGCTGGCAGGGTTGAGGCTCCACTTTCAGTGGTCGCCAAAGTTCTTCGTGTCTGTGTCAGCACAGATCTCATTATAACTTTAAAGTGTTTCATATTATAGAGACTCTGTAGTGCATGTGCTATGTGTAGAGAAATACTTTCCCTACTTGTTAAGATGATATGATGAAGTCATGTTGGAGATGTATTTATATTCATTCATGCCAGGTTCCCGTAACATTGCTGTTACACAAATACCCATGGTATGGAATACAGGGTGGCTGGTTGGCTACCTGACTGAGAAACAGGAGGTATGCAACAGAGGGCCCTGACCCATGGAACTCTAGTATGTTAGAGATGGAGGGGACCTAGAGATAAGAGAGAAAAAACCCAATTAACCAATGAGGAAACTAAGTCAAAAATTATATTGCCAAGTGCTATTTATATGTAAAACACTATCTTGAATTAAATCACAGCTAAGCAGAGCCTGTTAAAAAAATTACAATAGTAGGGACTTCCCCGGTAGTCCAGTGGTGAAGAGTCCGCCTTCCAGTGCAGGGGACGTGGGTGTGATCCCTGGTCTGGGAACTAAGATCCCACATGCTGCGGGGCAACTAGGCCCACATGCCACAGCTACTGAGCTCGCGCGCCTCAACTATAGAGTCCATGTGCCACAAACTACAGAGCCCATGCGCCCTGGAGCCCGTGCGCCACAACTATAGAGAGAAAACCCACACGCCGCAACTAGAGAGAAGCCCACGCGCCGCAAAAAAGAGCCCACGCACTGCAACAAAAAAGATCCCATGTGCCTCAGCGAAGATCCCACGTGCCGCAACTAAGACCCGACACAGCCAAAAAAAAAAATTATAATAGTAAAACCATGGCTGTAGGAATGGGGAAAAAAACAAACAAGAAATGGGTATTTCACAAGGGAAGAGTGAAGGGTTTTGACAACAGGGAGCTATCTTCCACTTTGTAGATCTGGAAGTGAGCAGGCTTCCACTGTTTCTGGGAACAGAAACAACTACAGAACAACCGTTGCAGTGTTTTGTGGACGCAGGAAATGAACAGGCAAATCTGCCTGCCACTGAGGTCACTTGGCTCCACTTGGGCCAGGACTGTCACTCTGGGATACTGACACTGGTCCTCTCTCTGGGCCCACCAGCAGTGTTTGCTTCCACACTCCTGTCTTCAGCCAGGCTGCCCTGTGCCTACCAAAGTCCAGGTAGGATGTTTATGAGCAACAGTTGCTTCCACTGCTGATTCTTGAATAGATATGTCTGAATGAGAATTCCCAGCTTAGGTCCTCATAGCAATCATTTCCTTCCTTGCCGAGATTTTTCTAACAGCAAAAGGTTTTTTAGAAAGAAAAACTCCTAGCATGTAATGTTACCAAAAAAAAAAGGGCGTATACCAGCATTTCAGTGAGGGGTTTTAATAGATCTGAATATATTGTTTGGCACTCCAGCACTGATATTGAAATGGTGGTCTTCCATTTCAGCACATACAAGGAATTTCCTTTTACTCGCCATACTCTAACCACATAGTAACTGTATAGCTACTTTTCTTCTTTGGGGGGCTTATACATGATAAAGAGCAAATCACTCAGCCTACACCATGATGTGCTGTAGGGAAGAAGGGCTCCTATTTTCCAGGCTGGACTCTGCCTCTAACTTGCTGCATGAAATTGGGCAAATAACCTCACCTCTCTGAACCTTAAATTTCTAAAGTATAAAATGAGGGGTTAGGCTAAACTCTCTCTAATGTCTTCTGTAGTTTAAGGACTCTGATGCACTTTGGAGCCAATTCTCTAAACATTCTATAAAATTATCACTGCGATTACCATTTTTATTATTTCAGGTTGAAATCTGAAACCTAGTCGCAGGGATCGCACTCAGACATTTCATTTTGGCAGAGTGCAGTTAGCCTTTAGTGGTCTATCTGGATGGGCACGCATGATGGTTAAGATGTCTGAAGAAGTACACAGAGTATTTTGTGGTTGACTTTGACAAGACAAAATGCTTTCTGCAGGGTGTGATTCAGATGAGCACACCAGGACGCCCTGCCAAACTCATCTGAACTATTCAAACCCCTTGATTCTGCAAACTGGGTTGCAGATCTTTCGAGAACAGGCTTCTTGCAAGATTGCTGGCACTTTCTGCTCCAATCCCAGCCAGAAAAACAGCAAGAACAGCCTTTCTCATATCACTTTGGCATTTCTGGTCTTGGTCCAGGCTGGAAAATTGAAGTGTAAAAGCACTTAACTGAACATTTCAGAAGGTAAAGAAATGTTCAGTTCAAGCTTAGCTCTCAAATGGACAAAAGGGGTTCTTCTTTTATTCAGTTCATCAGAACCCTGGATGGCAAAGAAATATCATGATTTGCCCTCTGCTTTCAAAGTTATCTACTCTAAGTTCCATGTTAGAAGCAAACAAAGCCCTTTATGTCCCTCTGTAAAGGGCTGCACAAGCTATTGTTTATTAGGGTTAGAATTTTGATTGGTATTCTCAATTCAGGTATCCCTACTTCAAGCCTTGAGTGACTAAATCACTGAAGAATTTTCATTAGGAAAACAGAAATGACTAATGTTTTTGGAATGAACTATATACAACTTATTGTTAACTTCAGCATAAATATATATGCAACTTATAAACAATATACATTTGCTTTTAACTATCCCTTGTCACTCCCGTATTAGCAGAACCCTTAGTCAGATTTGTGTCATAGCTGCCTTGATTTCAGTCTTGGTTTGTCTCTATTCTCATTTTGCTCTCTGCCATGCACATGTGCAACGTTCACAGGTTCAACTCCAGTGATGGACCTCACTGTTCTATGGCAGGCTAGGAATTGCATTTTGTAAAGGTGATATGCTGATTTGAGAGATGTCTGTTTCCAATACTGAAAATGTTCAAATCACTATCTTCAGCTTATAACCACTAACCATAATTCTATGTCTGGCTATTACTTTGGTTATTTATTAGTTTAAATGACCCTGCTCCAGATCAAATGCCTGTTATAAAATACCTGCTTCAAAATTTCTAAAATAGGAGGAAACTTCACAGCTTTGGGATAGGCAATGATTTCGCCAATGGACACAAAAATCAATAACCATGAAAGAAAAAAATTACTAAACTAAAATTCATCAAAATCAAAAATTCATCAAAACGAGTTCAAAATGAAGAAAATGGAAAGGCAAAGCTGCTGACTGGAAGAAAATATTCACAAAACACATGTCTGAGAAAGTATTTGTATCCAGAGTACATAAATAATTCTTACAACTCAATAATAAGACAAACAACCCAATTTAAAATAGACAAAAAATTTGGACAGACACTTCACAAAAGAAGATGTACAAATGGCCAACAAACATGTGAAAATGTTTTCAACATCATTAAAATGCAAATTAAAACCACATGAGAAACAACTACTTCCCCACTAGAATGGCTAAAAATGACCAACAAAACCAAGTTCTGCAGACAAGGGGGAGCAACTGAAACTCTTACATATTGCTGATAGGAGTGCAAAATGGTGCCTCTTTGGAAAATAGTTCAACAGTTCACTATAAGATTAAAATATGTACCTACAACTCAGCAATCCCACTCTAAGGTAAGAGAAGTGAAAACATATGCCCATTCAAACAATTGTACTTGAATGTTCATAGCTGTTTTATTCATGATAGCCAAAAACTATGGGAAAAAATATAAGCAACTCTTTGCTCCTTTTTAAACCCAGGGTCTTCATACACTCTCACATTTTAAGAAGTGCATTTTCTTTTTCTCTTTCCATTTCTCTTGTCTATTAAGACCTATAGAGGGGTAGAAACCCTTGATGGTACTGGTCATACTGCAGTTACCTCAGACTTCGATTATACTACGAGAGCTATTTATAATTGTCTCCTTATTGATTTTTCTTGTTTACAGGGGAAAAGTCTAGCTAGTTATACATCAACTCAGTTCAAAATGACATCCCACGTAAATATTGGGTTGGTCAAAAAGTTCGTTTGGGTTTTGCTGTGGAAACCCAAAAAAACTTTTTGGCCAACCCAGTACTTTCTTAAAATATACTGTCATGAAAGAACATGTAAAATACAGCAACATTGAATCTCCTCTTTTTCCTGAAATCTTAGTTCTTTTTTTTGTTGTTGTTTTGTTTGTTTGTTTGTTTTTGCGGTATGTTGGGGCCTCTCCCAATGCGGAGCACAAGCTCCGGACGCACAGGCCCAGTGGTCATGGCTCACAGGCCCAGCCGCTCTGCGGCATGTGGGATCTTCCCGGACCGGGGCACGAACCCGTGTCGCCTGCATCGGCAGGCGGACTCTCAACCACTGTGCCACCAGGGAAGCCCGAAATCTTAGTTCTTGAAAAGCAAAGACTATATGTAGAAATTGAGTTGCCTGTGGTGATTACAAATGACCTGCATTCTTTCAGGATATATTTATTGAGCACTTCTTATGTGCCAGATACATTTTTTAGATCCCAGAGAAGCAAGAGTGAGCAAAATAAAACTCTGACCTCAAGAAATGTATAGCTAATCAGGAAAGAGAGACAAATAGAGAAACAATTACCATATAGTGTGACACCTGCCACCACATGTATGTGGTGTATGTATGTGGTGTATGTACCTGGGTACATACAGGGTGCTATGGAAAAGCATAAAAGGGACACTTAGGGCTTCCCTGGTGGCACAGTGGTTGAGAGCCCGCCTGCCGATGCAGGGGGACATGGGTTCGTGCCCCGGTCCGGGAAGATCCCACATGCCGTGGAGCGGCTAGGCCCATAAGCCATGGCCACTGGGCCTGCGCGTCCAGAGCCTGTGCTCCGCAATGGGAGAGGCCACAACAGTGAGAGGTCTGCGTGCCACAAAAAAAAAAAAAAAAGGGACACTTAATCAGATGCAGAAGTTCAGGAGCAAGGATTCTTAGAAAAATGGTATCAGGTGAGAAGTAATAGTCATGGCCAACAATATTTATTGAGTGTTCACTAGAGCCCAGACCTCATTCTAAGTCCCACTCACTTAATCTTCGTAATAACCCTGAAAAGTAGATACTGTTACTAACATCATAATCATCCAGGAAAGTTAAAGACTAGGAAATGAGGAGCCAGGATTCCAACCGAGGCTGTCTTACTTCAGAGCCTCTGCTCTTTACTCTAACACACATACCCTTCCTGAAGAGGAGAAAAGGGAATCACATGAGCAAATATCCAGACGGCAGAGAGAAGCATACTCCATTTGAGAATTTGAAATTAGAAGATCCATAAAGCTCAGCAAAGAGCACTCATATATTAGGGAGGAGGAGAGAGGAGACTGGAGAAGACGTCAGGGGTCAGATTGTGAAGGGTCATGTAAACTTCATTAAGGAGACTGGACTTAACCTACTCTAGACTTTGTATTTTCATGGTCCCATTTAATTTCAATAACATGAGAGAAATGATCTGTTGCATATTTCAAATAGATTGGTCAGGGAGCCATTAAAGAGTTTCCACGGGGAAATGATAAGGCCAGATTCACACTTTAGAAAATCACTCTAAGGGTGATTTGAAAAATGGATTGAAGGGAAGCAAGACACGGGGCAGGAAGATCCATTAGGACATTTTTGCACTAATCCACGAGAAAGGTAACAGTAGCCTAAATAAGAGTGGTGACAATGGATGGACAGAACGAAGAGATGTTTAAGGGGGAGAACTGATAGAAACTGGTGGTCAGTTGGCTGCAGGCGCTGTGAGAGAAGGCAGAATTGGGATGAGTCTGCTCTATCCCTTGGCCACAGGATGATTAATGCCACTTGAGAAGAGAGAACACAAACTGGGCAGAGTGGAGGGACTGAAGCTCATGAGCTCGCCGATTCTGAGTGGCCCTAGGAGAGCCAAGCAAAAGGTCCAGTAGATCTTCAGATCGGAATGTCGGGGGTGAGAGCTGGGTTAGAGATACTGATTTGGGAATTATTGGTCTGTATATGGTAACCCAAGTTGTAACTGAAGAGACCCAAAGAGAGTGGGTATGGTGAGAGAAGAGGACCTAAAGCAGAAGCCAGGTAGCATCATCATTTAAGGGCCATGGAGAGATGGGGAAGTTCACAAACGCAGCTGAGAGGGTACCGCCAGAAGACCAGCTGGAAGTCACGGCATGTGTCGTCAACAGAAGCACAAGGAAGAGAGTCCAAGGAAAGATCTGTGAGACTTTTTTTGTGGGAACCATCACAACAGGCTATAATTTTCTTCCATTCCAGTAAAGAAGCTTTCTCATGCACACAATTCATGGGAATCCATAGGCCTAAATACTTTATTAAGATATCTTATGAGTTACATTTGTGGGCCAACTCAAGGGACTATTTGGCTCTAGGAAGATGTTTCTGTTTCCTTAGTGTGTGATACCTCAGGCTTTGTTAATAAGGACTTTAACTCTTATGTTGTCACTGACATTCATTCAGTAAACTGAAAAAAATCATAATATCAGCTCTAGACTTTCTATTTTCATAGTCCCATTAATTTCAATAACTTGAGAGAAATGATCTGTTGCATATTTCAAATAGATTGATTATAATGTTATCCATATGAGACTAAAGAAAAAATATTAATGATGTTTTATATAGATTTTAGACTTTTTCATTCTATTAGCAATGTTATTCTATCTGTTTCAGTCCCAAAGGATGACTGGTTAGGTTTAGCTGTGTAAATTGAATCTTTGATGCTTTTGAATCTTCTAAAAAATGGGGGTACTGTAGTAGCTGGATGGGGAAGAATCTGGTCAATAATTCTGCCATTAAGTTACTGAACATTAAGACATTCTGTTGAGGTGTATTCTATACTAAAAATAGGAATATCAAACTGCATCAATGACACATCCCCATTCTCAACTGCCATTGAATAACCCTGATGACTGTTTCATGGAGAAGGAAAGGAGAAGATAAATACCTTGTCTTTTAATTACTAGAAATATAGTTCACTATTTGAAAAAGTAGGTAGTGTTTTTATTTTGTAAGTTACAGGGCAAAAAAAAGAAATCATCCTCGTATTCAGGTAAAAGTAAATCAAGAGAGTTCAGTATAAACTTATTGACTTGTCAAAATATGTTAAAAACTTGGAGACGGGTATGAGACAAGCATTTTCAATATTTTATGATGATTTTCTGGAACATTCTGAGCAGGAAGGGATGTGGGAAAACAGAAAGCTAAAAGATGTGGCTGACCTCTCTTTTTCTTCTACTTTTATGTTCAGCCTAATTCATTTTTGCCTGTCAAAAGTATGTTTACCTGACTGAACTGCCATCCTTTTAAATAATATCCAATCTGTTGTGATGAACAGGAAATTTAATTCCAAACAGCAAAGTGGGAAACATTTGAGATAGACTAGAAACTGCAACTCAGAGAAATCACAGGGATGTCGTGAAACAGGCAAGTTGCATGGGGTAAAGGAGAAATTCTACAGGAAGGTGGAATATTATTTGGCCATGTTATACGGAACAACTATGCTTACTATAAAGTTAAACCTCTTTTAGCTGAGTGTTTAAATTCATGAACCTTTAACAAAACAACACATTTTTCCTTTAGTCTTTTGCTTCCTGATCTTCCTTCACTCCGTCTTTCAAACTTTTGCCTTCTTTTAGCCCTAATTTTGCTGTGACAGCAGCTTGTAAATTTCAAGCTCTCTCCATTCATATTTGCCACCCACCCTGCCATCAAGACCTCACTCACTGATCCTGGGGTTTCCAGATCTGACCTGGTATAACCTTGAGGCAGCCTTCCATGATTGACAGCAGTTGCATATATAGTATTGTTTCTTAGAGATTGGAAAAGACCAGAAGATTTGCAGTGGCAACTGCCAAGGAACTTTATGTAAAGAATTGTGGCTTATAGGAGCTTTTCTGACTTGTATAGGAACCAAAATTCAGGTCATTCCTAATACAGATAAGCCACACAACATTCTGTGTTACCTTTCTGGCTTTGGGTTTTTTCTTTCTTTTTCCTGCCTCTTCCTTTCTGACCATTATTGTTTGATGTGGTGGGTGATGGGTAGTGAGAAGGAGGTCGTGGAGGTATGGGGAGGCTTAATCCCACTCCCTTACTCCTACCCTCTACCCAAACTTTTCCGTTTCCTGTCCTTTTCCCTTCATCTTTCCAAATCCTTCTTTTGTCCTACCCAAATACTGAAAGTCAGAGGACTAGATCAGAGTAAGAAGGTGCTATTAGAGTTGGTAGAGACACAACTCCAGTTCCAACACACACAGTCACACAAACCTTAATTTGTAGAGGGTACATCATAATTTCATGCAGAAAAAAACTTTTTACCTCTTTCTGGCATGTCAACTGGAACAAAAGTCACTGAAAGACCTTTTTCAAACTCAATTTGTTATCATTAACATTACCAGCAATATCAGTTCAGCTTTAAGTATGAATAAACATTGCAACCAGTCCCATGTGTTTTCAAATATCCCGTTGACAGAATACTGCTGGCCTTTTTGGTAATGCAAAGAGCAGAGCTTACATCTGGGTAGGCACAAATATTTTAGATTATTCTCTTTTAAAACAAACATGTGACTGACAACTCTTATTCTGACTGCTTATATGCCTTGAACTCTACTTTAATGCTGACAGAAATTTTTAGACTGCTGTTTGACTAGACTCATAGACTCCCATAGTTTCTTTCTTTTTTAAATAAATTTATTTATTTATGGCTGCGTTGGGTCTTCGTTGCTGCACGCAGGCTTTCTCTAGTTGCGGTGAGTGGGGGCTTCTCTTGTTGCGGAGCACGGGTTCTAGGCGTGCGGGCTTCAGTATTTGCAGCACGCAGGCTCAGTAGTTGTGGCACACAGGCTTAGTTGCTCCTCGGCATGTGGGATCTTCTCGGACCAGGGCTTGAACCCGTGTCCCTTGCATTGGCAGGCAGATTCTCAACCACTGCACCATCAGGGAAGGCCCTAGACTCCCATAGTTTCTTGTGTTTTTCCTTTCGATCCAAGGGATCTTTCAGAGTCTACAAAAGATGTCCTTCTCTGTGTAAAATCAGGAATACCAACAGTCTCATCCTTGGAATGAAAGAATGGCTCCTGCTCGGTAATTAATAGAACCCTGCATTAGGAACTAGGGTCTCCTAGGGGTACTATTTTGTATTAACAAGCAAAATGCCAAAGCGAGGGCTAAAACTGTATTTTCTCAGCCAAGATATACTTCCCCTTTGTTCCTATCACAATCAAAAAAAAAGAAAATTATTTTTATTTTGGTATATGTTTTAAGATTTTTCTCTTCAGGTTCTAAGGGCTGTCCTTCAGGTATTTTTTGTTCCACATTCCATGTAAGAAAAAGAAAGAGAACAGAAACACATATCAAGACAGAATCAAGGGGGCTTCCCTGGTGGCGCAGTGGTTGAGAGTCCGCCTGCCAATGCAGGGGACACGAATTCGTGCCCCCGTCCAGGAGGATCCCACGTGCCGCAGAGCGGCTGGGCCCATGAGCCATGGCCACTGAGCCTGCGTGTCCGGAGCCTGTGCTCCGCAACGGGAGAGGCCACAACAGTGAGAGGCCCGCGTACCGCAAAAAGAAAAAAAAAAAAAAAAGACAGAATCAAGTGTCATGGGAGGGGAATGCAAAATTGAGAACTCTTTCTTAAGGCATTTTACACAGTGCTTTCATGAGATAAATCACTCTTGCTACTCCTGGACAACAAATCCTGTAAAGCAAGTAGAGTTTGGATTCCTATGCTGGATATACTATTTACTCTGAACCTTTCATATTTGCCTACCTAAATTTCACCTCTCATTACAAACCACCACAGAGCTACATTGTACAATTGTATTTCTGGAATAGTGAACAACAATTCCATTTCTGATTAGATGATCTTTGTGTTAACAAAAGTCTTTCTGGAGGAATATGAAATCAGCTCACTTGATTTCAAAATTTTCTCTCATTTCCTTTTCTCCTTCTCAGCATCACATTAAGCTCCTCCATTTTGTCCCTCTCTTGGCAAAGCACCAGTGTGGC
This sequence comes from Lagenorhynchus albirostris, assembly GCF_949774975.1. NCBI lineage: Eukaryota > Metazoa > Chordata > Mammalia > Artiodactyla > Delphinidae > Lagenorhynchus > Lagenorhynchus albirostris. The sequence continues at coordinate 74,815,816 of NC_083097.1, forward strand.
TTGGAATGAGGACACTGTGTGGTTGCCAGGGTGACCCCAAGGACTGGTTACTGCACATATGGTTCTGCAAATGGAAGTTCCTCAGTCAGACCCAATGGCAGGAAAGAAGATTTGCAAATTCTCCCAGGGCAAAGCCGGTGTAAAGTTTCAGATAAATGTTCAGAATTAACCACCTCCCGTTACTCCTAAGGTACAAAAATAACTCCATGAAAAGAATTTAATTTTTTTTATAATCTTGCTCAGTGATCTTTCTCTTCTTAAAGAAGAAAAAACACTCACAGCTATAAGAGGAAGAACATTTGCTTTGAAGGGCGTTCATAACATTTGATTAATACATGCAGGAAAGTATGTAGATGCTTAACTGCAAGAAGGCCTGAAAGTTCCCATTTTAATTATTGAAGGATCAGAGTCAGCAACAAGTCAGTCTAGAGCTCAAAAGTAGCCGTTCACATCAGTGGGTCCAAGACTGACTTGCAAAATCTTCTATTGATATTAACATTTGACTGTTTCTACAACTCTAAGTCTCCACAGATACCGTATTTTTAAGGCTCCATTGGAACAATCACTGGCTGGAAACACCAGAGCAAAAGAGAGGTGAGATTACCACCACGCCATGGGCAATCTGGGTCCCATGTTCCCTCTGAAGAACTACATTTTGCTTTGTGCTTTTTCTGGAATTTTGTACAGGTTGGTTGCGATTCTATATTTCACTAAAGGAGAAGCAAAACAAAAGTATTTGCCAGTAAGTATATATTGGGCGTTGTTCATTTTTTATATTTGACAACTAGTATTTCAATTTAAGCTGAATGGCTCTCTCAATATTACATGGATTAGAGTCATTCCGGTGAAACTTGGTTAAGTAATGCTTCTGTTTAAGAAAAACTTGAAACAGTCTATCAAATCATTGCATGTTTTTAAACTCAACAAAAGCCTACTTAACATGCCAAGATTTTTAAAAACCAGTATGTTCAATTTTATATGTTATTTTTAATTTAATATGTTCAATAAGCATTTTATGTTAAATATAAATTGATTATGCAACACATTTTTCCAAGGTGTTGGTGGTCATTATTTCTAATTTGATGGCTGGGCTTAAGATTAAGTAGAAGAGATACTTCAATTTACCAAGTACTGTCAGGTATAATAAATTGCTTAGTAAATATATATTTCAAGGTCAACTTGATAAAATTCATTCATCACAACCATAAAAAAAATTATGAAGTCAGTTTAGGGTGTTTAGAAAAAGATTACTGGAACTCCCCAGTCATAATATCTGAACCCCAAAAATCATTGATTCCAAGCCCTATAGCAACTTCAAGAATTCCAATGCTCCTGGTGCTATATCAAGAATTTTCTTATTGACATTCTGTCACATCATGTTTAGAAAAAACTAAAACAGAAAAAATTAGCATAAAAAAGTAGGATGAAAATCATTTGACAGATGTTTCTAGTTTCAGTTTGGACAGTTGGTGTTAGAGATAAACATTCATAATCTATCCCATCTTGTTTGGCAAATACCAAGATATGTTGCTTTAAACACCAAATTCTAGTATTTAGGAATTTTCAGAAGTGTGACTAATCTAGTTCATATCAGACTAGAAACACATTTGTTCATTCTGTCCATTTCATAGGCAAAATATTGATAGATATCAGATTCACTATCAGTTTATCCCCACTTAGGATCAGTCCTCTCATTCTCTCCTTTGCAATATGCTTCCTCATGGACTGCATCATCTATCTACATTTGGGAATCTTCGTTGGTAGAAACTACTACCAATTCCCTTCCAGATACTACACCCCCCTCCAATGTTTAGTGTGGAAACATCTCCCTAAAGTGTCCAGATCCTGAAATCATCCACATTAATGGGATGAATTACTTACAATACAAGAGCCTGTCAAATTTCCCCTCCAGGTCCCAAGATTTCAATGTTACACTTATGTTTTAATAAATATTTGTATTTCAATTTATTGAAATTATCTTCCAGACATGCTAGGTACACTTGGTTTTGTTTCTCATCCGATCTGATCACACTTTAGTGTTCCTTCTGAATATGTCTAATGTCTTTAAATCCATATCCAGGCAGTAACCCTTCAAGAGCCTATTTCCAGTACTACTTAATGCCTTCCATACTCATTAGGGCTAAACAGAAGAAAAAATATGCTCACTATGCCAAGGTGTAAGTATTTTCATTATCAATGACAATAGTATCCCATAAGGTTTTCTAGGAGGAAGCACTATTAAATGAAAGATTAAGCTGTTGGAGAACATAAAAATGGTATGTACGTATTTATCAACATAAAATATAATTATTTTGCATAAATCTCAATCACTGGCCTCTAAAGCTCACTTTCAAAAATAATTATTAGTGTTTCTATAAGAATAATAGCCCATTCTCTTAATTTCATTATTCAGACCTATTGATTTAGAGTTCTTAAATTAAAAAAAAAAATTTCCTTATTCTCTCATGGGAAATGGCTATTCTCGTTATATCTCCAGTACTTCCCAGTTGACTAACTTCTTTTTGCTTATCTTTCCTGTTGGAGAAAAATTTTTAAAGGAGGTATTTCATTTTTTCTCCTTCATTGACAAATGAATTTATTTCTCTCTACAGTATTTTTTAAATTGATACATTGACCTTGTATGGACCTATCTTTTCCCTCTAGCTCTTTTTCTGGAAGCTACTCCTTTTTCCATGCTTTTATCTCTATGTCATAGACAAATATACATTTAAAATTTGATCCTTTACAATTCTAGTATACTTTTCTTTTGGATGTAGTTATATAAGCTTCCTTTTATGAGAACATATTATTTTATTTTTATGGTATGCGAAAGGAGGTCTATAGATGGGCTTCAAAGGTTATGTAAAATCTGTATATGTTCATTTGTGGAGAAAACCTATTCATTTCAAAAGTTCTCAGAGGGTTTTGGAAAACAAGAACGTAAACGGACAGTCCACAACACACAAGTACCCCATGTACACAGCCCACACCACTCCACCAGCCCTGGATGTTCTGCTCTTTCCAGGGTGCAACTCCATTTCCCTCAACTAAGAACTGGGAAGAGACTGACACCAAGAGATACCTTCTCCCATACAAATGCTGATATTTCACAAGTTACCCATTCCCAGGTGTATCTAATTCACCCAATTCCTACAGGAAGATGGGCTTTTCATGAACCATGACCAGTCCCAGTTTTGTAGCCAGAGCAAGGGGAGATAAGTTTTAGAATTCCAAATGAGAATTCAAATGAGTTTTCTCATTCTAAAAATTACAAAGAAAAAGTTATATCGAGTTGTTTTTATGCTGCGAGTGGCCTAAGAATCTACCCATGGTTATTTCCAAGGAAAATGCACTGCAGATTCCAACCTGATTTCCACTTGGGTCCTGCCTATGTAGGTCATTCTAAGAAAAGGCAAGGAAACATTTTATTTGGTTGCTTTTTAGCTTTTCCTTTTAAAGATCATCATTCAGTTATTCCAGCTCTATAACTCTAGGCCAAGTCTTGCTTCTGCTTTCCAGACTCATAGATTCAACTCTACAGTCTTTCTCCATCTGGATGCCCACAGGCACCTCTCCTCCCACCCTGTATCCCTGCCTAGCCCCACTCCACAAGAATAAGTGTTCTCTCATTCATATTTGTCTTCCTCTCTAGCATTGTGCCTGGTCCATAATAGAGTTCGATAAATGTTTGCTGATGCACGAATAAATGGAACTAATTTTAAAACCAGTTTTCATTTAGCCATTATTGATTATTAGACATAATTTTTAAGTATGTAACCTGAATTGTTAATACAGTAGGACATACAAAATACAGTGTTAGGTCACACTGTTCAGTTTTTGTTCTGTTTGTTTTGGATTTTAGTACTTCTTAACACAATTTTTACTAAATCTATACATAATGAGCAGAAAATATGAATATGATTATGCGTTTCTTAGCTTGGTTCTACTTTATATACAAAAATGTTAAAAGTGGACCATTTCTCTTCTAGTCTCTGGTATGAATCAGGAAACATAGATTGCAGATATTCCTGGTTTCCAGACTGAAGTGTTGTGCTACTTATGCCTGTAAGCAGTATGCATTTTGACTTGCAAAAAAGAAGTGGCTAAAGCCAATTTTTTGTGACCCTTAGCCCACCCACTGAGGGTATAAAAAGTTTGAGACTGAAAAGACCATTAAAGAAAACGTCTTTAGAGAAAGGTGTTGAAGTGCCATGGCATTTTCCTCCCACTGCCTAGGGGGGCAGGAAGGAGGCTGCTTGGCCTGTCTCCCCCTAGAGCTTAGGGACCCAGTGAACTGGTAATTGAATCACACAGAAAAAGTCTACAAGGGAGAAATTGGCTGAAGTGGCTGATGGCAGCTGACAAAGGAAACTTCACTGGAGGTAAATTGTGATAACAAACAAGGGAGTAGAGGCAATGACATGTGTTTTACGTAAACCAGATGTTGGCCATGAAGGAGAGAACCAGCCTGGAACCATTTTCAATTTTGTCCAAAAGGACTTCATGAAAGGGTGTTATGACTCTCTCAGGGGTGAAGGTGGTGGACTACTGCATGCCCTGAGGTTGAGGGGAAAAGTCAAAGTAGTCAGCTAGAAAATGGAAGACTCATTGTCCAAGTCACAGGAAGTTTACTCAGGTGTGCCCAAAGGGATGAGTTTCAAAGAGACACATAAAAGTGCCCCCTCAAGAGTCAGCCTCCAACAACCACTAAGACCAGAGAACCCCAATGCCAGGCCAAGGTATTTCCTGCCCACTTCCTCTCTTCCATCCCCCTCACTACCCTGGAGGAACCAGAGGCAGCCAAATGGGGTGGGTAGGGAGAGAAGAAATAAACTATAAGAACATAGGGTGTTCTCCCTACCTGCCTGCCACTGCAAACTTCCAACCTAAACAGGTCGAAGCTGGAGGAAGGCAGAAGATTTAATTTGATGGGAAGTGTAAAGTTTTGCTATTACGTGAGACTTGAAAAGAGAATTGGTTTTATGACTAAAGGGACTAGAAGGCTTTTGGCTTTCTGGGAGTTACTGGGAAAGTCATGGGACCTGCCCCATATTTCATCCAAAGGGCAGAGAAGATCTATTCAGAGTAGGTTTGAATGAGCAAAGGGACAGGAGAGCACTTTTCAGTTTCACCATGCATCCTATGGACTACTGTTATTTCTACAAATAATTACCATCATAATCCCAAAGTAGTCTTTGAATTTCAGAATGATGATGTCAGTAATTCGGTAATGCTAGAATGCTTGAAAGGTTCCCTCCGAAAACTGGTGGTTCACTCACACTATCCAGGTTTGCACTTCTAAACTCTACATCTTGCAGTTATGGAGAAAACTGATGACAACATCTCCACATTCATCCACAGATACCTTTTCCTTGACTTTGAAAAAATACATTTGCAACAATATAAATAAGTGTACCCCCCCAATTTTTTCACTAAAACATTTTAATGTGTGACTATTGAAAAAGTCTTATTTAAATTTTGTTTATTATTTAATAGATGGCATTACATTTAGCAGTGGGCACAGGAACAAAACTATGTTCTAAATTAGCTTCCACAAGGAGATCTATAATTCAGTAGGATAAAAGAGAATCTCAACATATTGTAGATGAACGATTAATAAGCATTTTTAGATGATAATGATGGTTGGTCATTACCTAGTACATGCTAAAAACATAAAGAAGGCCTGAAGAGAGAATTAAGAAATGGCATACAAAAAGGCTTGTTCTCCCATGACTAAACTTAGTCTCACCATCCACCTGGTTGTTCACATCTTCTTAAGGTGGAAAGCAGACATCGAGATGTAAAATCTGAGAAATTTTCCAAAATCATCCTTAAAAGAGTCGGGTGCTGAATACAAAGGCTCCTTCCATTTACAACATTGTTTCCAAATAGCATTCCTGGCATCAGATATGTCTACATGACAGAAACCAGGTAGATGAAAAATGAAAAACTCTCAGTTTGGTCAATCAGCAGATTGCCTTTCTAATCACACTACACTGATGATTAGCTATTCCCGATCTCCCCATACCCTGGCACCTCTCTGTGTTAGTCCTGATGGAGCCTTTGTTCTTGCTGATGGAGAGGCCTTAAGAATCTCTTCTGTTTCTTTAAGGCTCTAAGAAGACTTAAATTTCTACAGATGAGGTGATGAAGAATGTAAGGAACCAATCATTAGAAATGAATGGAAAATAGATTTAGTGGAAATATGTCCTACACTTCTGTCCACTAAGACCCTGGGGAGGGATGTGGGGACTGCCCCAACACTTGTTTGAATTTTCCTTTGGCTACACCTTCTCAGGCTACTGCCACAGGTCAACCTTCTCAAAAGGAAGCTCAAAGATCTCATATCAGTAGAACCATCTCTCGGCTACACTCCTTCTAGGCTTATGCCAACAGTGCCACCCAGAAACTTTGACACTGAAGTCTCCTTCACCCCCTTGGAAATATCTAAAGGATTCTCAGATTCTATATGATTTGGGTTCCCCTTTTAGGCTCTGTAACAACCTGTACAGTGACAACATGCCCTTCACTTTTACACTTACCCATAGCCCTCGTTTATAGGCCCCTGTTGGGAAATCATACCCACGTATAACTTTGAATTTGTCACTTGCGCGCACGCACGTGCACACACACACACACACACACACACACACTCTTTACACAGATGTACTAGTAACAAAACCAATTAAAGCACCATCCCAAATCCTGCCTTCTCCCTCCAACTACCTCCCCCAACCCTGGCTTCTGCTACCTTTCTTGCTTTCTGCTAGGAGCTACCTTAGCAAAGGTATAGGCCATTCCTTGGCGGAAAAGCAAAGGGAACGTCCACGGACATCACCAACTGACAAGGAGAAACCTTAGCTTTTTCAGCAGCTATCCAGATGTCTCCAGGACTTAGTTGCTTTGATTTAGACCAATAAAATACAAGAGATGGGAAAGAGCTCAGATAAATGCCCAGATCTCTGCAGCAGACTCTCCTGAGATGAAATGTTCCACACAGCCTCTCCAGAGTCATTCTACGTGATCTAACAACCCAATCTGTTTCCTCTGTTGCAGTTCCACAGTGCATCACATTGGACTTGTTCTTTTCCTTCCCTGCCTCCCTGATATTTTCCCCTCACTCTTGCTTCACTGAGATGGCACTTTCCAATAAACCATTAGCAGCTTTCTTTTGTTTTCTAAGGAATCTATGTAAAGAGACAATAAAAGAAAATTTGACCAAGGCAAATAGTTTATTTTATAATCTAACAGTTTTTCTCTAATATTTAATGTCTCTGTTTTAATCACTAAATGGAGGGTAATTTTAGCTTTTTACATATTTCACTTCATTTATAAATGTCTATCCTGAAGATCTCAAAATATCAACATCATATTTTATCTCTGTAGTATATATTTTTAATCATTAATATTTTTTTCCAAGCTGTCTTAATATCCTTGAATCTGACTAAATGAGGAAGCTGGTTGGAGGGTCAAGAAGAGGTTCTGAAATAATCAGAATCAAATCAACACTGCATTTGCTAGAGCTCATGTCAGTTCATACTTTTGGATTTATGTGCATGAGGATTGAGCTGGACATTTCTCCTTTTTATGTTGTACTGAGTTGTTCTTTAAATTACAGAATTAAATTGCTCAAAGATGAAATCTTTTGAGTTACAATGTCCCTGAATCAAATGCTGCAAAGATGAAGTAGCTTCGCTGTTATGTCTGTCAAAGCCTTCTAGCTATACTTCACATTTGGTGCCTTTATATTTGTTCTTCTATTTCTATTTTGTTAAATAAAATGTTGGAACATATACCAAGAAACACAGATTGTCCATAGCAGAATGAGACTTGGGCCGTGGTTGGAAATAATTTAAATTAAACATTACATGAACACTGAAGAAGTTTCCAACTTCCCAGTTTAACTTGTGTATAAATTATACCCCCCAAAAATGTAATACAAGAATATTATATAAAGGAACCTAGGAATCTAAATATATAATTGATCCATAGTTTATTTTTTATATAAATTATATTTTAAAAATAAAAATTAAATATATTCTCATTTTTAACAAAAGATTACAAAATCCCACCAGAATAAAGTACTAAACATAGAAAAGTCTCTAGAACATAAACCTTGCTTGAAAAAATTATCTTACCTAAAATATAAATTATGCTTTTAAAGAGAATTCTTACCCAAAACATATATTCTATGACCAGATAAAGGGCATTCAATATTAAGGATGTAAATAATCATGCAAATATTTTTCCAACTGGGCAACAAGAAGGACTCATTTTATTCTACGATTCTCCAAAATGCTGTGTTGCTTATCAAGTTTTAAAATAACTGCTTCCGTGTCCACGTTTTGGCAGCCACAAACTATGGCGTGACTAGAACTTTGCTCATGTTGCTTTGGATTCACAGGCTGTGTCTAAATGCAGCCTCTGAGTTGGATAGCTGCACACAGAATCTAGCCAAATCGGTTGCAGAGATCTTCATCAAATGTTAAGATATCTTTTTGATATTGTTAACAATTATTAAAGACATTTTAAATCTACAGACATAGACATAATCTAGGCCAAGGCCCAACATATGCCAAAGAATGACAGAAGACATTTGGAGGATGATGTAATTCTCAAAAGCTGGTAACAGATGACCCTGACTGGATTTTCTAAAAACCAGCACTGACCTAGTCACATATTGGGTTATCAGAGAAGTTTCCTAATAAAAAGTATCTCTAGCCCAATTATGATCCACTCTGCAGGAGCAAGATACCGAAAAAGAAAACAGTAGATACACCAATAGGAAAATGTAATGAATAATTTTATGCCCATAAATTTGAAGACTTAGACTAAATGAACAAATTTCTAGAAAACAGTAACTTACCAAAACATATTCAAGAAGATATTAACAACCAAGTACTAGTACTCTAACCAAAAAGGACATTGAGTTTAAAATCTTCCCACAAAGAAAAAAATGGGCTCAGACAATTTTACAGGCAATTTCTACAAAACTTTCAGGGAACAAACAATTCCAGAGGATAGGAAAAAGCACGGAAGAGACAACTCACTTTATGTGATTTTTATGAAACCTTGTTACTAAAACTAAAAAAAGACGGTAAGAGAAAGGAAAATTACAGGCCAATCTCATTCATGTACATAGATTCAAAAATCCCAAATAAAGTATTAGTAAACTTAATTAATCACTGCATACAAATACACTATCATCAATTCAACTTCTATCAAGAATAAAAAGTTGATTTCAGCTCCAAGATATAAGGAGCTTGGAAGTTGTCGCTCCCATCTTTACAGCAAGAAAAACTGAAGATGAAAAAAATAATTTGTTTCTATCCGATAACTGAAGTTGCAAGACAAATTACCGCCCCCAAAATGTGGAGAGAGGCACATCCAGAAAGGCACAGCAACCAAAACGTGCTTCACTGCAGCAGAAATTGCTAGAGCTGCAAACTGATAGGAACAGTTAAAGGGTAATTTTGACTGAAGCCTGAGTGTGGACTACCATGAAAGTAAGAAACTCCAGGGACCACACTCTTCAAATGCCCCCTGCAGATTTTCATGGGCTTTCCCTCCAAAAGCTCCAACAGGCTCTCCCTTGAGGATCTGAGAATTGGAGAAAGAGTCCCTTGTAGTTCTGGCAAGGGGAGGGGAAGAGTAGTTCTTGTGAAACATATTCAGAGACATCTCCATTGAAGAGGCTTACTCTACAAGGCAAAGGACTTGGGCTTAGCATGGATTTTGAAAACTTATCCTAGGGGTTAGCAATTTCTCCCCATTCCAGCCACCTCCAGCCTTCCTGTCTCACTCAAGGGAAAAAAATAAAAACCATAGTGAACAGGGCACAGGGCTTCAAGGAAACAGATTTGAAATGCTACAGCTGGGGAAGGCAGGAAGGGACAAACAAAATAAATTCAAACCACAGGAGGAGGGGCAGAAACAATTGTGAAGACCACAGCCACTAGACAAACGCTCACAAAAAGACTGAGATTCATCAGATTACAGAACGCTCCTCCTCCCCCACCCCTACCACCACACCCACAGGGCTTCAGTATCATAATAGTGGGTTATAGCTAAGAGAGCTGAAAGACATAGGCTCTCTCTGAGGGGCAGTACTTAGGGAAGGCCCAAAGCAAAGACAGGAGAGAAAGGAAAGATGCTAGAGGAATTTGAAGCTTCTGGAGTCATAGCTACAACAAACATTAAACACAGCCCAACTCCTAGCAAGATTAGCATAAATCCTGACACTAAAAGCCTATTAAATTAGTTGCTATTACCTGATACAATATGTCCTGCTTACAACAACAACAAAAATTACAAGCATGCTAAAAGGGAAACAAAAAAAAAACAACACACACACCACCACAATCTGAAGAGATAAAGCAATCATCAGAACCAGACTCAGATATGACACAGCTGTTGGAATTATCAAACAGGGGATTTTAAGTGACTAAGATTAATACGTTAAAGGCTCTAAAGTAAACAACATGGAAATTCAAATGGAAAATGTAAGTAAAGAGATAGAAACCTTAAGGAAAGGCTATAAATTTCAAACACAGTAAAAGAAACAAAGAAAGCCTTTGATGGATTCACCAGTAGACTTGACATGCATGAGGAAAGAATTCGCAAACCTGAGGAAAACAGGTCAATAGAAACTTCTCAAACTGAGATGCAAAGAGAAAACAGAATGAAACAATAGAACAGAACATCCAAGAGCAGTGGGACAACTTCAAAAGGTGTAACAGGGCTTCCCTGGTGGCGCAGTGGTCGGGAGTCCGTCTGCCGATGCAGGGGACATGGGTTCGTGCCCCGGTCCAGGAGGATCCCACATGCCGCGGGGAGGCTGGGCCCGTGAGCCATGGCCGCTGGGCCTGCGCGTCCGGAGCCTGTGCTCCGCAACGGGAGAGGCCACAACAGTGAGAGGTTCGCGTACCGCAAAAAAAAAAAAAAAAAAAAAATGTGTAACAAACACGTAACTGAAATACTGGAAGAAGTAAGAAAGAAGCAGAAGAAATATTTGGAGTGATGATGGCCAAGAAGTTTCCATATTAATGACAGACAGACACCAAACCACAGAACCAAGAAGCTCGACGAACACTAAGCCAGTTTATTTTTTTAATAACAAAAACAAACAAACAAAAACACCTAGGCATACTGTATTCAAATTATAGAAAACCAAGAACAAAGAAAACCTTAACAGAAGCCAGAGGATGAAGAATAAGACAAGGCTTCCCATTATGACAACTTCTACCTAATAGTGTATCAAAGGTCTTGGAAAAAACTAAATAAAGAGGATTTGAAAGGAAGAAAGAAAATTACCATGATTCACAGACAATATGATAATGCATATAGAAAACCCAAACTTAATTATAAATTAAGGTTTGCAATATTCTTACAGAGAAAATTATAAAACTTGATTGGAAAACATCAAAGAATACCTAAAAAAGTTGAGAGACATGCCATGTTCATGGATAGAATGACTGAATATTATAAAGATATCATTTCTCCTCAAATTGATCTACAGACTGAATGCAATTCTAATCAAATATCTAAAGGTTTTTGGTGAAGCTCAACAAGCCGATTCTAAACTTTGTATGGAAGATCAAGAGTTGAGAATTGCCAAGTCTCCCTTCTGACAAAGAATAAGATGGGTGAATTGCCCTGTCTGACATTAAGAAATATTATAAAGTTACATTAATTAATAGTGTAGAATCAGTGCACATAAAGAAAAATAAAGGAATGGAATATAGAATCTAGAGGCAAACACCTGCGTAGAAACTTGAGTTATGAAACAGTAGCATTGTAGATCAGTGAGGAAACATTTCAATAAATGTTATCCAGACTTTTGCTTATCCATATAGGGAAGAAAACAAAGTTGAATCTTTATGTCACACAGTACGCAGAAATGAATTTCAAATGGATTAAAGTCTAAAAGGAGGAAGACAAAGTGATAAAATTTTTAAAATACAATCAACTAGTAGAGAAGACGGACATGGTAAAAATAATACTTTGAATGCAATGTATTAATTAAGTCCAATGAGGACATAAAGGGGGAGATCTCCCTGGAGGTGATGCGGATGGAGAGTATTTATTCCAAACAGAGGAAATAGTGACTGCTAAGGCCCAACAGTATACATTGGTACTTTCAGGGCCTTGTTGGCCATACCACATGGATGGCTCCCTCAACATATGGGGGTAGTAGGAAGAGAAGCTAAACTGTTGAAAGAGATGGAAGTCAAATCCTACAGGGTCTTGTTTACTGTGTAAAGGAATCTGAACAGAGTCATGTAGGCAATGAGGAACCACTGAGGAATTGGAAATAGAAGTAATGTGATGTCATTTGCATTTTAGAAAGATCAGTGTGACATAAAGGTGGATGATACAATGAAACTTGGGAAATAAGCAGACAATGAAAGAAATGTAGGCACAGCTAATGTTGGCTTGAGTTAAGATAGCAGCAAAGGAGCTGAAGACGAGCAGAGGGGAGTTAAACAGGGGTTAAGGAGGAGTTAGAATTCACAGGGCTTAGTGACTGTGCAGGAGGATATGAGGATGATTCTCGGGCTTCCAGAATGGATAACTGAATGGATGGTAATGTAAATTCATATACAGAAAGAGGAACCAATTCGGGGGGTGGAGATGGGGAGTAAGATAATGAGTTCAGTTCTGAACAAACTGAGTTTGGATAGTATTGTCATATCCAGCAGGAGATGCTCAATAGTCGTGGAAGACATCAAAGATAGTAAAAGAAGAAAAAAAAAAGTAGTTTCCATGGTGAAGGAACAAAATTAGAATGCATTCTGATATTGTTATAAAAAGTTTGGTGTCAGTTATGATGGTCAGTGGCAGTGCCTGGAAAATGTGCTGCGTGGAAAAAAGAAGTCTGAAAAACAAACTACTGCTAAATATTAGTCTTAATTAAAAATAAAATAGTATTTACTGGTGTCAAAATAATGAGGTCCAAATGAGCTTGGGAACCCAAATTTGTAAAGATATTCTTTAACATTTAAATCATTGTGCCTACTTTTTCTGACTCCAATGAATATTTCTCTTTATTTGCTCTTTATGTGTAGAATACATAAAAAACAAATTGTTAGAGTGGGTAATCTAGGGCCTTCCAGTATATATAAGTGCTTCCTTAAAAACCGGAGCGATCCAAACAATAGCAAGCCCAGATGTAATGGAGAACACAGCCTAATATACCAGAATAATAGTATAGATTAAAACAACCCCACATCGTCACCACTGGCACTATAGATCCCTCCATAAACAACTGATGAACTAGAGTAATAAACACCGAATCAACATTGGAGGCTGCTTTAGCTTTTCAGACTTTGGAATCCATATCGGAAATCATTGCCTCAGTGACCTAGAGAAGCCTATATATTCCTAGAGATAAACAAACAGACTTAACTCAATAAATATTACAAAGGGCATTAGAAACTCGCCAAAGTTTCAAAAACAGGCTTTTAAATGAAATAATTATAAAACTGAAACAGTAGGATTTGGGGTTTTCTTGCTTTAACTTTTCCTATGACTCTAAAAAGCAACATGTTTTTAAAAGTGATAGGCAGTTTCTTTGGCACCTTTTGACATTAGCTATTGTGTTCTAATTCCCTAAATTCTCTTTCTTTTCAAAATTTACACTTGTCACTTCTCTACTGTTTCCCCTGAAATGTGTGCAGAAGTGAGAGACTCCCAATCCAGGAAGACCTGAAGCTGTGCCTATATCACTAAACAGAGTACCTTGTACCCTATTTTTCTTTAGTTACAGAGTCTCTTTAAGAAAATGCTCAAAACAATTATGTTTCATTTTATACGATAAAAATAGCTTTCTGTATTAAGCTGCTGTGCATGTTGGGGAGATGATGTTGGTTTTTTACTAGTATTTTTCTTGAACACACGTCTTTGACTGAAACTCTAACTTCACTCCCAAGATATTAAGAATCAGCTCTTTTTACTTTTCTCATTTGCTTCCCTAAACAGCATCAGTTAATTTCTAGTTGTTAGAAGATCTAGAATTTAGGAAACCAAGTGCTGCCATTTCATTTCTCATGCTTCTCTAAAAGCCTAAGGTTTAAAAACGTAATAACAACCTTGGCTAATGGAAGCGGTCCTTTGACTCAAACATTTATTTTAGCACTTATGGTGAAGAGGCATCGTATTTTTATAGTCAGGATACTATACATATAGTCAGTACACTCCTAAATTAGGAATAAACTCTACCTTATGATGTGGACATTCAAAGTATGTATTCAAATTAGTAGGTTTATACTTTTGCATACTTTACCAGATATAATTTTAAATGAATAAATAAGCTTAAATGGTTATGTTTGAAGGTTAAGCTACCACATGAAATTCCTTTATTTTTCATATTCTTATAGTAATTGACTGATTCTAATTTTAGTTAATATATTAACCTTTGCTGGAATAATTCTAAAGCATGCTGATTCTTGTTTTCCATAGCAGTTTAGTGATTCTCAACCCACCTCACGTCTATAAATGGGTATACCTAAAGCTCATACCGTTCTATGTAAGGCTTGTGATTTACTTTCAAGCAGAGAAAGACTAGACAGAAAGGATAAAGAGGGAATCGCTGGGGTCAGGAAAGCAGCTTCGTTTGCAGCAAAGTGATCAGAGCTGCAATGCTGTTGCCTCAGGTCTCTACCTGTCACCACCTGTACATTCTTGAGGTCTGATTCTGACCTCTTCCCAGAACCGACTGTTGAAAAATTATCTATCCCTGAGCAAATTGGATCTGAGAACAAAGCTTCTGAATATCAATAATCCCCTCTTAATTATTAGGGGAGTATAGTTGTTTTCTATGGCAACTGTAACAAATTGCTGCAAATGTAGTGGTTTAAAACAACACGAATGTATTATCTCATAGTTCTGGGAGGCTGAAGTCCAAGATGAGTCTCACTGGGCTAAAATTAAGATGTCAGCTGAGCTGTGCTCCTTCTGGAGGCTATAAGTGAGAATCCATTTCCTTGCTTTTTCCAACTCTATCTTAATCCATGCAGGCTGCCATAACAAAATACCACAGGCTAGATACCACAGACTACATAGTTTATAAACAAAAGAATTTTTTTTCTCACAGTTCTGGAGGCTAGAAATCCAAGATCAAAACGCCAGCATGGTCAGGTGAGGGCCTCTTCTGGTTGCAGACTTCTCATTAAACCCTTACATACCAGAAGGGCTGAGGGAGCTCTGTTGGGTCTATTATAAAGCACTAATCCCATTCAAGAGGGCTCTACCCTTACGACCTAATCATATCCCAAAGACTCCACCTCCTAATACTATCACATTAGGCCTTAGGGTTTCGACTTAGGAATTTTGAGAGGACACATTCAGACTATAACAAGCTCCTAGGGACCACCCACCTTCCTTAGGCCCCTTTCCTTCATCTTCAAAGCAAACATCAAGTTTTCATGCTGCAGCCTAGCTGGTTTCCTCTTCCAATTCCCTCTTCCACCCTTAAACATGCTTGAGATTACATTGGGCCCACCTGAATAGTTCAGGATTCTCCATCCACTTTAAGGTCAGCTGATTAGCAACAATAATTCCATCTGCAACCCCAATTCCCCTTTGCCATGTAACTTACCATATTCACAAATTCTTTGAATTAGGACCCAGATATCTTTGGGGAGCCATTATCCTGCCTACCACAGGCAGTAAACTATTACCTAGCATTGTTTTGACAACAAGAGTTGTGATGCTCCCTTGGAAGCAATACAAGTTCCAAGGGACATCCAACTGTGGCACCCCTCTTAAACAGTACCAATCCCACAGACATATGCACCCTGAGGAGGACCCCTTCGCTACCACCGCAACACTAGGTCAGACTCTCCCACTCACCACTTTGCCATGGAGCTGCCCTCATGAGTACCTCGGCACTGTGAGGCAGCACTGATTCACCTGAGAAGGTATGTGTTTGGGGTGAGAGGTGGGATGATAATGAAAGCTTACAGGCCAAGGCAGAGGAGCTTCAGAAACAAGCAAAGCTCAGTACCTGCACCTCTCAGTAGCTTGTGTCTCAGAATTCTGGTTCTGAACATCCGCAGTGCCTGTTTTCAGAAGGTTCCTGGAAACTGGTGACTATCCCAACAAAAAAATGTCTAAAATCCTCCTGTATTAGTTAAGGTAAGAAACAAGCCAAATTTTTTTTTTTGGAGAAATTTTATTCCAAAGTACATTGGAATATTTTGGATAATGAATCTATCCATTCATATTGATATGTCTTCGATCCTCATACTCTGTTGCAGTTACTTTTGCTGCATAACAGATTGACCCAAATTTAGCATCTTGAAACAACCATTTGATTATGTTCACAGGTTTCGTGGGTCAGGAATCAGACTGGGCACAGCAGGGATGGTGGACCTCTCTTCCTTGAGATTTCAGGTCGCATCCCTTGGGGTGGGCTGCCTCAGGGCCTAGGACTGCTGACAGGAGTGACTGCACTCGTCTTCTTGACGTGGTTAAAACCAAGCCAATATTATAGCTTCTTTCTAACAATAAGATAGAAGTTTAAGTCTCTCTAACATAACAGGCCACCCAATCTCAGCTGATGGGGCAGCTCTGACCAAATACCACTCATCAGCCCAGACACCTTCCATCCTGATGTTTCTGCACCATCATTGTCCTCATATGCCTGGTCAAAGAGGGGTTACCTCCAAATCTGTTTCCATCCCACAGGAATAAGACACAGGGGAAGTTTAGGGTGAATAAATCTTTTCAGCAAGCGAAGAAATGATTGCACAAATCACTTTCCCTTACGTCAGCACTTAGTCATGTGGATACACCTAGCTGCAAGGGAGGCTGGAAAATGTAGTCTCTAGCTAGGCAGTTTTTAACATTTATTTAGGACCTCCTTTGTGTCAAATTCTTTAAGCACGTTATTCTTATTTCTTGTTTTTAATCAAATCAAGCAACTGGGGCTGGAAGTAGCTAAGTCACTTGCTAACGATTACCCAGAACACCTGAGGCTGAATCGCAGTCTCTCTGGTCCCAAAGCTGTGGTCTTTCCACAACACCATGCTGCTCAGAGCTCCACATACTGCCTTGATTTGCAGAACTTGCTTTCAGGATTTTGAAAAACATCGAAGTTGGATCTGCCTTTTTCCTGAGTTCATTTCCCTATCTAAACATTCCCTCTATACTCTTTCCTTTCACTGAGGAAAACATCATCTTGAAATTCATTTTATCATTTGTCACGTGTTCAGTAAAGTGCTGTGTACATTTGTAAAATAAAACCCTTAAATTTAAAAGCAGATAATAGATCATTTTATTATTCTCTTAAATTCAAAGAGCTTAATTCAAATTCATTTCACTTTTTCTTTTGCTGCAGTTAATGGCATTCGATTTCTTTCCCCACCATGGCCCACCTGGGTGGAAGGAGTTACTCTTTGAAGACAAGAAGCATGAAGGCTGGGAGTTAATGATTAGACCCACAATCTTGCAGAGAAGGAAACTAAATCAGAACAAAGATTAACCAGAGGAGGTTGCAAAAAATTAATAGGTGGCAGAAAAACCTTATAAAAAGAAAACAAGGGAAGTTTGCTGCAGAACCACAGCCCCTTCAACTTCGGAGTGAGAAAACCCAGAGTATCCTGTCCGCTCTCCTCCTTTATTGAAATATTCATTTGTCCTTTCTGTGCTGTTTCAGAAGCATTTATAGCAGCCTTCACAAGCTTTTGGCTCCAATTTAGAAGGTAGCTCCTCAAAGAAAGGGGCGATCTTTCATTTCTTCTTCACATTTCTATAGCACTCTGCACATAGCTGGTTTCAGTAAATGTTTTTGACACTCAAATGTAAGAAGTATGAGTAAAAAGCCCTGGGTGACATGTTTTTTCTTCTTCCTAGAACCCAGACAGAAAACGACCTCCTGTTGGTTATGAATCTGATGATAAGCCCTGCGGAGAATGCCGGATACGTGCTCCCCGGCCGTCTGGGCTCCACCGTGCCATAGGGCCTCCAGGCTGGCTTTCCCCGCTCGGGTGCTGGACGCAGCAGCTCCCCACCCCCCCACCCCCGCTACAAAGAGGCCAACAACAGTGCATGTCCTTGTAAGCCTAAAGTGCTTTTTCTCAAAGCTGCATATCTTGTCAAAACCGTTTGCCCACATCACTGCAATCTGTGTGCAGGGAAGCCTGAAACAAGTCTGTGTTTGGAAAGCAATGGAAAGTACAAGAGGTTCTGAAATTCATAAGACGGGAAAAGCAATGATTCAGAGAGAAGCTGCTCTTCTCTGTTATTCCAAATTGAAAAGCACTCAAGGCGATAGAGCAGCTGCTGCTTACCTAGGCTGGTTCCTATTGACCTGAATTGACCTTGTACCTCATGTTTGAATCGGGCCTCCAGCTAGACCAAGAAACCACAGACTCCCTCCCATGACCGAGTTTGACCTATACATCTCTCCTCCTCCCCTCAGAAGTACGGCCAGGGAGCCAGGCTGCAGAGAGACAGTGGAAAGTTAGGGCAAAGGAGATGCTTCATCAAAGGATTAACACCAAAGCAGTATCACAACCCTCCTTCCTTCCCTTTCAGCTAATCTGCTCCCTGCTTATCCTTTCTATTTTATAGTCTTCTGTCCCAATTACAGGTGATGAATAATTCAGTGATTGTTAATTCTTTTCTTCTGGAAGTCAGGATAACCTGAGCAATGTTGATAAACTTGTAGCTTGGGAAGAAAACAGAGGTGGAAAACACCAAAAGAAATTACAGTGTTTTCTCTCCTGTGTAAAAATTATAACATCCACACATGAAATGGGTTGTAGTTCATAGCCTTCAATCTATAAACAAACATTTTATCTTATTTCGAATTATGTTTTTTCTTTTTTCTTTCCCACGTACCCTCTGTGTTTTCAAGACAAGGGGAGGAGAGAAAAAGCCACATGGCCCTTCAGGGATTATGAGCTTCCTTGGCCCCAACTATTCAGCTTTAAATATTTACGTGGCAGCTGATTGAAATTCAAATAAACCTACAGTTATTAGGGAAAATCAAGTGTGCCCCATAACTCAGAGCACTCATAGTATGTGGAAAATTTTCAGCTGACCTAATTTATGTTTCCAGTTTGACTCAGAGTAAGTTGAGTCACTCATTACTAGGTGACATGTGGTTAAGGCCAACCCCTAAGATCTCAGTCAAGGAAAGTTCTTTGATGTTGCTCTTGACTTCCCAGAGTTTGTAAAACTAAATCCTTCCTGAAAAACAGTGAATCTGTATGAGGTGTGTGTGCGTACGCCTAGGTGATGCATGCCAAGCATATTCCTGACTATTTTAGAGCAATTCAAAGAACTGGCCACTAGAGAAACCTCCAGTAACAACCTCCACCTCGTACCAATTATCCTCTTTGTACTCCCTCAAAGTGATCTGAACTACATTATCCTACTCTTCTTGCATTTCCTCATCACTAACAGGGACTCCAAATCTATAGAAGCTGGATTTTTCACCTCTTCAGAGAGAGGAGCCCTTTATTTACAATAGATACTCAACAGATATTTAGAAATGAACAAATGGATGAATGAGTGAAGGCCTAATTCCAACAAAGTCCCATTCACTAATGAGGCTTTCTTGCTGCCTACCTACCTCCTTCCCTCCTACCCGCACTGTTCTTCGGAATCCCAAGGTTCTTCAAGCACAACAGAGTGTTCAGTTTAGGCAGACATTCAAGTACACTACCCACAGCAAGGTAGTGTAGCACACCTGCAGGCAGCTTCCCTTCATGGCAAATGAATGCCTTGCACGTATCCAGACCACAGATACCCTTAGCTCTTGTGTAAAGTTTGCAGCATTTCTGATCTAACATGCTGATGAGGAGGTTTAAGAGCAAATAGATAATGTGTTGTTAATGATTCAGCTTTGAAACAAACACTTTCTGTGAGTTCTCTCAAGCTCCCAAATCAGTTTCACTGAAATGTATCCCGAGATTGCAAAGCAAACTACTTCTCTGTGAACCAATAATTTCTTGATACAGTATCGGGCAAGCAGAATAGAAGACAGAAATAAATTGGATTTGAGGCTGCTATATGCCTGCACCTGTCAGAGTCCTAGATTTCAAATTTTGGTTTGTCATTATAACAGCTTCATTGTTATCATTGACTAGCTGTAAAATAAGGGAAAGTTCTATATTTGGACTTAATTAATTAAAAACATTTTGTTTATATATTCAAGTTTTATATAAAATTTCTTTTTTATGTTTAAAACCACTAAAATAAAACATTAGTGGCAAAGGTGATGAGATCTGTCAGGAACTGGCAGGCTTTTTATGCAACCTACACACTTAATTCATTTGCAGTCTTTCAACAAATATTTCCCAGCACCTGAACAATGCCTGGCACTGTTCTAAGTGCTGGGGAAATAGCTGTGAATTAGGGAATCAAATTCCTGCCCTGCCATATTGTAGAGAATTGGTGTAGGTTTGTCGTATTTGCTTTCTAACTTCTTAAAATAACTGTGATAAGAGTGCTTTGTCCCATATTTCAAATATGCCATGGAATGCTGGGAAAATGAACTGTGTAAACCAAAATATTCCATAAATTAATTTCCTACTCATAAAAGATCACACAAATTACAACATCACTAATGCAAATAAAAGCTTCTTTTCTGAGGTAGGTATTAGCGGTAACTTCCACTGTTCTGGTGGTTTCCAGACCCCTCACAGGCCTGGCTCCCATCTTCCCATTGCTCTGTAATTTGTGGTCCTCTGTGTAAGATGTCTGATGGTGTTGGGAGAGAAAAAATTCCAGAACTGGTTTAAGCATCAGTTGCAGGAGCCACTGGCAATTCTATCCCAATTTAAACAAATCCAAAATAAAGGCTTTTCTCCCTTCCCTGCCCATTACTATTGCCCTGATTAGTTGCATGATGACCAGATTCTAGACTCTGATACTTTTCATCTGGCCAGGGGAGGATGGCAGAGCTCCCACCAGTGCTATGTACTATGGGAGTAAGCCGGCCTTCACAAACTCGTCCCAGGAGTGCAGCGTGCAGAGAGGACACACCATTCGATTTGATTCAATTCTCCAGCAGGTATAAAATTAGTACCTTTAGCCAAACCTGGATCCTCTTCTCAAAAAACTTACACTTAATAGGATAGTTTCCAGAGCCTGCTGCGTCTTGACCCTATGTAGTAAAAACCACAGGGGAAGGCGAAGGCCAGTCCGAGTACCACCAGGCAGCAGGTCAGCACGGTGGTACCCAGCAAGGACTCTGGACCAGGATGCCTGGGTTCATGACCCTCCACCTCGGCACATTCCTTAACCTTTCAGAGCATCCATCTGAAAATGCAGAAGACAAAACAACGCTTCCTCCCAGGGTTGTTGTGAGAATTAAATGAGTTGGGATATGCAAACCAGTTAGCACTGAGCCTGGTGACACATCGAGCACTGTCTGGGCACTCCGGGCTCGGAATGTTGGCCCACCTCTTGCTTATTTCTGTCCACGTGACTTTCCCCAACAAACATTCAGAAACATGAAACAGCGGGAGAGACGGTAAAAATATTTACGAATGGTAGCAAACACTAGGTTCATACTAAAATTTTGACATTTAATGTCTTTTCCTCAGTCACAGGTACTAGTATATCCATCAAGGAGAGAAACTCATTCAGGTTATTAGACTGTCTCAGGGCATACGTGGCCTTTGTCTGTTTTACAAATTCCCCCAAATTCTTTTCTAAAATGGATGAGACTATAATTCATTTTTAATGTGCAGAAGAATTATAAGAAATGCAAAAGTCTCTTTGGTGACATAAAAATTGAAAATGCTCCATAGAAGGGACCCACTTAAATGTCTGACTTGTAAAAGTAAATGTCATCTTAAAATTTTTCATTTGTCACACTCCACGAGGTCTCTTGTGCTTGCCATGCCCATGTAAGGTCCTCCCTGTACTCTGGAGGGTAGGGGCAGCGGCCCCCCATGCTTCTGCGGGTGTGCTGCTCACGTGTGCAAATCTGCCCCACCCCTCGACGCCCTGCCCACTTCCCCTAACCGACCGACGCCGTCAGAACCTCTTGCCCATCTGCTGCATTTTACAGCTACACGGGGAGGGTAGTGGCCAAGGTTACACAACCGGGTAGATGAGAGTAAACACCAGATTCCTGCCTCCTGAGGACTCCCAGTCCCGTGCTCGTTCCGCGAGACCAGGCCTGCGCGTTCAGATGCACCGGAGAGAATGCCGCAGTGCTGACATATCCATCCGTAAGATCTTAGGTCGGAATCTTGAAAAGCCCCCGGGTGTTGGATATAATGTCGGCCCCAGCACCTCTGGAACCTCTGCGGGAATATCCTCCACTCGGCAACTGTAGCAAGCCTCAGCCCAGGACTTCTGAAGTAACGCCCAGGCCACACGGCCAGAATATCTATGAGAGCCAGCACTGCCCATGCTGGGACAGGGCGGCTTCTTGCTCAGCCAGGCTGACAAGTTCTCTTGGGCTTTCAGTAACCACCAGCCCAGGGAGGGAGTGAGCAGGCTGCAGGCACTGCGGGATGGGTTGCTGCTCCCAAGCTCATGTCACGTGCTAAGCTACCTTCACTTAAGTGCTGCCAAAGTTCTTCACAGTATTGGAATGAACATCTTCATAAAACAAACACGGAAATCCATTACCAGAAGTCACCAAATGCTGGCGCCTTGACAAATGGCCAAACTGCCAGCACCCGGGAAATGTGCTGGGCTGACGAGTGACTCTTGCAAAGGGGCCCTTTCCTTAAATGAGGCATGTACCCCACATGGCAGAATATGTGGGGAAGTTCAAGGACCAATGAGGCTGCTCATTAAAGCAGAGCATCAATCCCCTGTATTCAAAATGTTTCTGGAGATCCAGCGCTGTCAGTTCACTCAAGCTCTCTGAATCCATGATTATAAAAATGAGTCAAGTTATACATGGAAATGGAATCTAAAAAATACAACAAACTGGTGACTATAACAAAAAAATTATATTGAAAGCGATACCTTCCCGCTGCCAAATCTGCTTCTCCACAAGGCACCCAAACTAATGCCCTCAGCCAGTTTTAATATCTTTTGTAGTCCTCCTTTTATTTACATTTTTTAGTTTTAATGTTTTTATCGAAAAAAGAATAGCTAGAGAATCTTTTGTTTCCAGGTTATTTTAAAAACAAACTTTGCACCACTGGCTTATATGTGCATATATACAATATACTGTATATGTTTATATGAAATGTATATAAAATACCTTATATTTACATATATAAAATATATAAACTATATATGATACATAATATATCACAATATTTACGTATAACATTAATATGTATCTAATATACATGACATCTAATATATATATTATATGTGACAATATAATTATATACTGTATTATACATGATATATCATAATTTATATATGATATATATGTATCTATATAAATATAAATTTCATATTAAATTTATATATTATGTAAACTATATTATATATAATTTTAATATATAAAATACAAATTTTATTATAATCACATATAATATATAAATATGTATACCTAAATTTTATATAATATTTATATATAATTTTAATATATATTACAATGTCTTTATAGTACAAGGACACCTCGATGTTTTCTGTCACCTTGGAGGATATATCAAGGAGCCCAGAGAAATGAGGTGTATTCCCTAGTCTTTAATCTTCATGTTAGTCAATGGGTTTGAGTAGTTAAGAGTTTGCAAAGTGTAACCCTAAAATCCCCAGCTAGTCCTGCAGGTGGAAGTGTACTTAGCTCCCAGGCACAGGTCTCCCTCTGTGGGAGAAGTGGTGTTTTATACCATGTTGATGACTGATATTTCAAGTACATTTTGCAGACTCATTTTCCCAGCATTCTGTTGTTTCAGCTGAACTATTCATGCCACAATATTTTTATAGGCTCTGAGGCTGAAAAACGTTTCCATCCAAGCCGGATATATGAACCTCTCAGTTTTCCGATGCAAAAGTAGCATTTCAGATTATCCTCTTGCAAAGGAAAACCCCACTCCTTATGCTGGCAGGTAAATGGGAGAGTGGAGATTTGAACAAGGATATGAAAAATAGGTAATACTTCTGTAGTGCCTTATGTTACAGCTGCCTTTATGCTCTGCAGAGATGAAATCAGTGTTTCCAACTTGGGGGTGGAGCACGGGGAGGATTCTAGGAGAATCACAGGCCACAGACAAGGAGCCCTGCACTCTCATTAGGTGGCCGCAGTATTGTAAGAACCACATTTCATACTAAGCATAGTGGGAAAGAAGAGCTGGAGGTCTGGAATCCAAGACCTGGGCTTGAATCCCAGTTGAGCTACCTGTGCAGCAGTAGGCAAGTTACCTAAGCTCAAGTAGCCATAAGCTTTCTTACTAAATTGAATGGGGATAATAATCTTTTTGAATCCTGACACTAAACAAATTGCATAACTTTGGACAAGTTTCTTAACCTCTCTGTGCCTCAATGTCCTGTCCTATAAATGGGAGTTTTTCTTTGTTTGTTTTTGTTTGTTTGTTTTAATTTTCAAAGGATTATTTAATAATTTAGTTCCCAGCTGGTCAAGTAACCAGGATCATTGTGACTTCCCACCCATTTGAGAAACAGTTAGGGGCATAAATTATAAATGGGAACAAAAAAATTAATGATTTTCTTTCCCTTCTCAGGCCATGTTTCCGTAAGATTGGGGTATAGGCATTTGGACTTGAAAGATCTCAGTGTCAGGAATAATAGGGTATAGCTTCTTTTTTTTTAATTGAAGTATAGTTGATTTACAATAGTATATTAGTTTCATAACTTCTTTTTAACTATGGGAAAACCAACCACCAGGAAACCCAATGTGAGGTGATAGAGCCCCATCTTACTAATTCTAAAGGGGAACCATATGGCACCCCAAAGGCATGGAAATACCCCAGAACTGCTCCCATGCACACACACCATCATACTAGTCACACTTTACTAGAGAGGTTTGCCTAGAATATATATGTTTTAACAGTTCTTTTATTATAGGTGAGGATTAAGTGGCTAAGAGAGGTAAAGCTCTTAGAATAGTGCTAGCACGTTAAAATCTGTTTCAGATGGTTCAGAAAATCCAAAGTGAGGATGCCAAAGGCCCAGAATTTAGTGAGACATGAAAAGAAAGAGAAAGAGAGGCGATAACACCAAGGTTCTTGCTTTGCGAGATGGTATCCAAGTAAAACAAGACAAATAATGGAAGAGAAACGACAAATTTAGAAAATAAGGTACCAAGTCCTGTTTTGAGGTGATGAGTTTGCAGTTCTGCAGGCCATATCCAGAAGGAGGCATTAGGGAAGATTTTGGAAGTAAGGGCCTTGATCTCAGGAGAGAGGACAGGATGCAGGTTAGAATTGGGGCATCTTTCCCACATTCATGGTAGCTGAAACAATGGGAGCAGACGGGAAGACGCAGGGAGATGGTGTTCAGGAATAAGAGGTGAGGAAGACCAGAGACAGAACCCTCAGTATTCTAACATCGAAGGAATGGAAAAGAAATGAAGAAAAGGCTCAGAAGGGAGAGACATAGAAATGGGGATTCCAAACAGTAGAGGGTAGGGCTTCCCTGGTGGCGCAGTGGTTGAGACTCCGCCTGCCGATGCAGGGGACGCGGGTTCGTGCCCCGGTCCGGGAAGATCCCACATGCCGTGGAGCAGCTGGGCCTGTGAGCCATGGCTGCTGAGCCTGCGTGTCCGGAGCCTGTGCTCCACAAAAAAAAAAAAAAAAAAAAACAGTAGAGGGTAATCAATATTCTGAAATATTGCAGAGAGGTCACTGAGAATAAGAACTGGAAATAGGTCAGTAGGCTTGGCAACTAGGAAGTTACTGGTGACCCCTGAGACAGGCTCTAGTGGAACGATGGAAATGGAATGCTGACTGTAATGAGAGGAAGAATGAGTGGGTGTGGAGGAGGTAAATTTGGAAGGACTAAATTCCTCTTTCAAGAACTTTGGTGGTAAATTGAAAGAGAGAAATTGAGTGATGATGAAGATATTGTGCCAAAATTAATTAAAGAGAAAGTTTTAAACATGTTTGCAGGCTGATCAGAAGGGACCAGAACAGAATGAAGTGTTGATGACATGATAAGAAAATAACTGATGAAACGAGATCTGGAGCAGGTGAGAATGGATGGGGTGTCAGGCCCTCGCTGACTTCTCATCTCTATCATTAGCAGGCGTGAAACTTGTGTTTCCAAACTTCTTTACACTGACTGCTATTCATAATAATAATAACAAAAAACTAACCTAGATTGGATCCTAGGTGCACCCAACATACCAGATTGAAAAGTACCACCCCAGGAAATCTAGCAAGTCTAGCTGCCTTCCAGCTCTGTGAGATTATGTTTCTGACTTTAGAAGCAAACACTATTTCCCACCCCTGTTGATATTGACCTCTTCTTAGCATCAATTATCACCTTAGCACTGAGCCTCACCCTCCACTCTTCATTCTGATCTAGTAGGTAAAACATGGGCTCTGAGTTGGAATCCAAGCTTCATCACTTAATCCTTGTGTGACTAATTATAGGCGCGTTATGCAATCTCATTGTGCCTCAGTTTTCTTATCTGTAAAACAGAGGTCCTTTCATTCCTCCAAGCTGGATCGTCTTCGTTTTCATGGAAATTCACTTACAACTATAAAAACATCTTTATATCCTAAATTCCTATAGGAGAAACAATTATGTTGCTGTGATTCAAAAATTCCCCATTTCCCTCATTGAAATAATTGTTTTTATACTACAAATTTTCACAAAAGCAAAAAGTTAGGGAGGACCCCCCTACATTCTTAGAAAGGCTGAAAGATTGTTGTGGTAGGCTGAATATGGGCTCCCCAAAATACCCAGATCCTAATCCCTGGAACTTGGGAATGTTACTCTGTACGGCACGAGGGATTTTGCAAATAGCATTCAATTAAGGTTCTTGAGATGGGGAGATTATCATGGCTTTCCCAGGTGGGCCCAAAATGTAATCACATGTGTATTTATAAGAAGAAGGCAGTGGAGATTTGTTCCCAGAAGAGAAGAGACCACATGACAGAAGCATACAGAAGCAGAGGGAAGCCAAGACAAGAAAAAAAGATGCTAGTCATTGGCTTTGAAGATGGAGGAAGGGGTCATTGAGCAAGGAGTGCAACTCCAGAAGCTGGAAAAGGCAAGGAAATAGATGCTCCCCTATAGCATGGTCCTGCTGACACCTTGACTTTAGCCCAGTAAAAGTGATTTCAGACTTCTGGCCTCCAGAACTATAAGGGAATAAGTTTGTATTGTGTTAAGTCGCTAAGTTTGTGGTCATTAGGAACAGTGGCAACAGGAAACATACAATTGTTTTCTCCTTTCTGCTACTTAGAAGGCAAGTTATCAAGGCTTCTATCTTGGAGAGAAGAAGGCAGAAATCAAGTTACTGATCCTCTTTTATTTCTGACCCAGAGAAAAGGATCGCCTGAGAGGACCCACCACTAGTTTACTCCAACCCATGGCATCCTCTCAGACTCCACAATGAAGGAGTATTCCTCCTCCTCAAAGAGAGAGCCAAAGAGGAGATTCACATGTGCTAGGGAGAATGTTTTTATGTTTTCTTTAATCAAATAAAATTAAAATAATCATTTCAAAATTTACATACAATAAAAGGTAATCAGACTTAGTTAAGATTCCACTTTTTATTTGCCCAAGAAGCAGGAAATTCAAGCTCATTTTTAAGTACTAATAAAACCTGCAGTATAAGGAAGTGGTTTCCAAACACAACCCATAAAATAAGGATGTAGTTTAAAATGCCATCATTAGACAATTGCCACTTCCCAACTTCCCCTCATGCACCCTGGCAACTGATCACACTCAGAAGTAAAAGGAAGAAACTGCTTTATGAATAGTTCTTTTCTTGTGACATTCTGGTGAACAAGAAGATCATGACATCAAGAAAAGCCTGCTCCCAGAAATAAAAAAGTCATTTAAATTTTGTCAGGTGGTCCTTAAAATATATACTCTTTCCAGGAGAATCTGAATGCCTTAAAGATGGAGCCAGAACACAAAAGTCTGGAGGTCTCTGTCTTCTACCTTCCTTTTGAGCAGTAAGGAAATGGTATTTTCCGAGTCGTCAGAAAGTGTGGTTCATGTGCCCAGGCAAGTGCCTGTCTCTGTTTGTCCCTGATCCCACTAGGAAGAAAGCTGCAACTTGGATTCAATGTATCTTCATTCAGCATCCCAGAGACTTTCAGTGAAAATGCATCTTAAACACTACTTATCCAATTCCCTATAGCCGAAAATTTACCGTTAACAAGGAGATTGGACTCCTAAGAAACATCTACATTCTATGTTCAGTTTGATATATTGAACAAATATTGAGCCCCAACCGTGTGCAAGAAAATAAGCTAG
The DNA here is from genome assembly GCF_949774975.1 of Lagenorhynchus albirostris. Taxonomy (NCBI): domain Eukaryota; kingdom Metazoa; phylum Chordata; class Mammalia; order Artiodactyla; family Delphinidae; genus Lagenorhynchus; species Lagenorhynchus albirostris. Next base: position 74,844,145 of record NC_083097.1, read on the forward strand.
ATGCTGAAACTGGGGATGAAGCTCAGTGATGAATGTCACCTGTCTTGGGGGATCTTAAAAGAAACCTTTTCTAAGGTAAAAATAGAAGGAAGCATATAGTCAACCATATTCAATTCAAACTTCAATTTTCCATGGGGCACGATGGGTCCCACTGTACGTCTGTTAGCCTCTACTCCCTCTTCTTCTAGTAAGAATCGTGGTAACAATTTAGGAGACTCAGTTTTTTGAGCTTTTTCTAGATCTGAAATTCCCAGGTATTCCCGTATTTTAATTGTTTCAGACTCACTGTGATCCAGTACCATAAATAACTGAGAACTAGCCTATATTTTTCAAAAGTGTTGAAAGTGGTTTTTAATTCTTTGAGAGTTAAATTAAAAATTCTTTTTGAGATCACTGTTCAAAAGTTATATATATATATACAGATATATATAGAAAGAGAGATATATAAAATACATATATATATATAAATCAAGTATGTAAATGCTTTCCTCAAATGCAATAGGAATAAGCCTAAGACCAACATTCTTCTTTTAAAAAATTAAAAATAAAAATTATAAAGTAAACATCCCTTTCCAGAGGGCACCAATAACCAGGTGAATCAAGTTCTAGTAGTATCAGTCTGGGGTGGTGGCTGAGAACTACATTCTCAATACCAAAATCCAACAGCAATTGCACTGAGTCCTCATGAAAAGCTAGGCTACTCTTTCTGGACTCATAGACACAGAACTGCAGCTGCCTTATCTTACTGTTTGCTTTAACTGGATTCCAGGCTTTCTTCCATGTTCCTCTCTTCTGGTGGATCTGAATAAACTGTTCCTCAATTCCCAGTGTCCTCATGGAACTTGTTCTCCTTCTCTTTCCTTATACTCACTTCCCCAGCCTTGCTAGAAGGCGGCCTTTTCTTTTCTCCCTTTTCCACACAGGTAGTTGGTGACAAAGCCAGGTCTAGACTGTATCTCCAGGGCTCCAATGCACATACCTCTCTGATAGACAAATAGAAATTGTGCCTTTTTTCAAAAAAAAAAAGGTTGTCTGTTCAAATGTTATCTTTTTTGGTCTTTAAATTTTGAGAACATGTAGAAAATAGTGATAAATAATCAGGCTCCTATAGTGGTGAAAGAGCCAAGGTTAAGATTTCTATTTTATTTGTCACCAATTGCTCCTGGCAAAAGAGGAGAAATATGCCAAGCTTTTAAGATGTTATGAACTGCTGTGTGAGCAATGCGAGGTACCAATAATAAAACAACTTGTGAAAACATTTTTAAAGAACCAAATGAAGTTAAACTTAATAAAAAGTTACCCCAAAGAGAGGAAATAAAGCAACAGCTAGTTTGGTTAGTTACCAAACCTAGGGTTTTTTATATTGATGCACATTTTTGGAATGGCATGACCCAGTACTATAAATCTAGATACATATAAAATAACTTTTGGGAGAGTTTTGTTAAAGATAAGTATTGAAGTAAAATTATATTTGCTAAATTTTATGACATAGAAAAAAAATATATATAGGCCACTTTTTATATTCTCTCACAATAAATGAAGTTATACGTAAGTATTATATTTGGTAATAATTTAGAGAAGAGACCCCAATATTGCTTTCATGTGAAGAAATTAGAAGTCTAATTTGAATCTCTGTACTAAAAAGTACATGTTATTTTTATGTGCCTCTCATCTTAATAACTCCCTGTTTATGTTTCTGAACAATTTTATTCTAGAAAGAAGGTTGTGAAATGCTCAAGAACTAAAAGAAAACACAAATTAGAGTATGACATTAACTATTTACAGAACAGAATGGAGTGGGGTACTACGCAATGTGATGTTGTGTGTGATTAAGTATACACTTAATAAGCTTGATCATCTTTTAAAATTGCTTTTCAGGTAGTCCCTTCGCATGAAAAGAGCTCAAGAAAATCTTATATATAAAGGAGGTCATGACTTGGTTTTACAGACAACTAAATTACAGATATTTTGCAGATTAACACTGCAAAATAATATAATTCAGAAAATTAATTAAATATCCTGGTATCATGGCTTTCTGACAAACATACAGAACATACTAGGCTCAGAAAGATAAACAATTGAGGTTATACTCTCACCCCACCCAATGCAGCCCCCTGTACCTGAGTCAACAGAAATCTGGGTGATAACACAAAGATCACAGTGTGGGGGATATCTGCATGCATAGCTGTAGGAGGCCTCTCTTTCCTTTTTCCTGTTTATGTTGTCAATTATGAAATGCTGAGTTGGAATGTTCTTATATTTAAGACCTGCTCAGCGTTTTCTCCTTTTCCTCACATTTACGTTAGCCTTTTCCTTTAATTATCTTGATGTTGCTATTCTTGGCAAGGCCGCTCTTTCCATTATGGTGTGTTTACCTTCCAAACAGTTCCTACTTCCTCCTTATCTTTGTGAGCTTATTAAAATTTCCAGCCCCAACTGCTCACTTCCCCTCTTCAGCGTATCCTCACCTTCACAGCTCCCTTCTCTTTCTCTCTTTTCAACCCTTCTTTCAACTCTCACCCCAACCCGCTCACCCGTTTGGAATAACAAGTTATTTCCTCTTTCATTTCCCCTTACAGAAGAAGTTTTTGGACCCATTCCCAAAAAGCTTTGGCATGAAACCATACCCATGCCGTCCTGAGTTTCCACTGGGCACATTTCCAGGGTGTTTCATCAGCCTGGAGCCTGTGGCCTTCACACCAACTTAGGCCTGCCTTTGTCAATCATGTCCATCACTGTCCAGCATTCCAGGCACCTGCACTTGTGGTAACAGGACCAATGGGTCTTGCTCCCTCTGGCAACAGGCTCATGTTTTCATATCATTTTCAAAAAGTCTGCTTGAGGTATGAAAATCTGGACTTCTTTTTTATTGTGGGTGAAAATGAGATTCAATGAAGGGAGGGAATGCTGAGTCAGCAATATTTGCTCAGCTGAGACATGTCTCTCAATTTATGGAATAACTGTATTATCCAATTACTTTTCATTCTTTATAGGTCAGTCCAGTGGCATCCAAGTCAGAGGAAAAACTCTACCTAAAATTAAATGTTTTCTATTTTAGAGTAATAAATATTGAGGCAGGGAGAGTCATATTATTATAATTTGTCCTTTAATGGGGAATCAACTGCAATGATTAAATTAAACAGACTAAAAACTTTACCATTCATTACTTGATAGTGTGTTAAACTTTCATAGTACATTTTGATATTTGTTCTTAATATTTATGTATCACTAATACGATATATTTAAGCGTTAGAGGATTCTGTCTTGAGATGAAGGTTTTTCTCATGTACTGAAACAAAAAGGCAAGAAGTCAAGACAGTGTCTTGCATCACATAACCCTAAGCAGTCTCTTCCACATTTGATATCTAGTGCTTTGGCAACCATGTAAGTAAATATGCATGAAAGCACTCATGCAAATGAATGGCATTGGAATCCGATACCCATAAAGAGACACACTAAAAGTGAACAAGTAAGTTATTTCTTTCAATTCAAAACATTCTAGATTCAAAACCCAAACCTGGTCTTTTCTGTGAAGTTTGATTGGTTTGGTTTGATTTGGTTCAAAGGATGAAGGGCAGAGACTGAAGAGTGAATTTTTATTTTATTTTTTAGTAAATAAGGCTTCGACTGGGTCAAGTTATAAACATTTTCTAAGTCACTCCAGTACATTGTTGTTAATGCAATTAAAAATGCAAAGTCAAAGAGACTTCCAATTAAAAATGATATTGCCAAGCAGTTTCAATAAAGTGTCTCCCTTCAATCTGATGAAAACACTGAAGAGGACCCAGAAGACATCATTTTGCTTCATAGGCATTAGCTCAGCACACAAACCAGCCCACAGGCAGGGAAGGAGGGAGAGAGAACGTCTGTAGATCAGAGGGGCCACTAGTGAGCACCAGTTTGAAGGAGGATGACTCAGTGCCCTTAAATCCACCTCACAGCCTGAGAGCTAAGGAGGAGATCAGACCCCACATGAGAGACAGAGAGCAGGGCCCGGGCCAGTCCACTCATCCTCTCCACTAACAATGTCCAGTCTGCAGAGCTCGCTTCCTGTGTGAGGCCGAACAAAAAAGGGGAGGGAAAAATACTGCAGAACAAGGGAAAGAGAGCAGCTTCTGCAAGACCCAGAGAAGAGAAGCTGGCTTTGAGCTTATCACTTGCTGGCCACCTGAACTTGGACAAGGCACTTAAACTTACACTCTCTAATCTTCAGTTTTTTGTGAGAAATGATGTATAAAAAGGAGAAACATGTTGTGCCTAAGATATGGTAATTACTCAATAAATGCTAGTTAATATAATCATTATGATTACCAGATAGTAAGATGTACTTTCAAGTTATTCATTCATTCAGCGAATATTATTGAACGCCTGTTCTATTCTGACATTAAAAAAGACATACCATGTTCCCTTCCCTATAATCCCATGCTGCTTGTATTCTATTATAATAATTAACAATGAAAATAGTTCTGCTCCAAGAATAATAAACTAAATGAAAAGCAATATAATAATATTATCAATTGGGTTCAAGGAGAAAGGGTCAAGGAAATCTCCAAATCAAAGTCAGACTTTAACTACTCAAACTATGTTAAAACTGGATTTAATATAAGCTTATGTAATTAGACGTTTACGTCCAATATTTAAGAACATAATTTTTACTGTCTACAAAAAATATAAAAATAGCATAAGTGCAATAGTCTCTTAACATAGACACCACATAAATAGTTTAATGTGGACTATAAAAAATTGAAAGAACTTAAGTTATTCAGATTTGCTATAAAAAAGTACATAATTGATACAACAATATCAATTCTAAGATAATAGCAATCCTGATGTTCTAATAGCTATTACATTAGAATTGCTTTATCTTCTCCCATGCATAACTCTAATTTTAACATCAGAGGTTTTTGTCATTTCATTTAGTGTTATCAGATTTGTCCTTTTACAATAATTCTGCTAATATTAATATATTTAGATTTTGGGGGGGATATCACAATAAGAACACAATTTTTAAGCTGACTGTTGGGAATATAGTCTAAATTAACTGATCTTTTTTGTCCACGTCAGGGCTGAAGAAGTAAGTTATCTGACCTAAGATGATCATGCATTTGACTCCAAGTAAACCTATTCTTGGGGTTGCTTAAAATGTCATATGCTGCTATTTCTATTCCTAATTTAACAGAACTAGCTGATTTTTCTCCTAAAAATCCTTGAGGATACTTATTTTGTTCTGTTCTCAAGCAGATAGCCACCCTACTAAAGTGCACTGGCATCTTGCAATCAAAGTGTTCTTGAGGTAAGCCTGCTAAAATAAACGGGTTTTCATCCTGACTAGTTCATTTGAAGGGAAAAAATAGGGATTTTACCTGTGAACATTGAAACTATTTGATTTTATATCCCCTTATAAATTCTGACTAAATAGATATTCATTGAAATGTATCAGACTATACAACAATTTCCAAGCCTAACACTGCATCAGATGATGAAATAGAATCCTCCTTTGTTTTCTAAGATGACCTGTTTCTCCTTATTTAGAGAAGCCAGAAAAGAAAAATAACTTTTCACCCCACACTAAGTACCTTTAAACTCATGAAAGGCAAGGCCACCTTAGACCATCTCCTATCTTTCTGGTTCCCTCTCCTCCAGTAAAGGCTTTTAAGAAATGGAAAGGAATATCTTTATGTTCTTCCTAACTGTTCCCCACTGCCTCTTTCTTTTTGATGGGTAGGTTGGTGCTACTGCCAGCAGTCCAATTCTCTATCAGCACATTTTAAACTACACTGAGAAAAAGAAAAAGAAGAGAAGAGGTATGTCAGAATCCAGAAAGCTGACTACACTGGCCTCAACTTTGCTAATTGAAACACGACTCGCTGGAGCCATTTGTCCACAACTTTTATGTCCATAATTGTGTCTGACAAGTTTGGAGAAAGAAAAGTAGCAGGAGAAGAAATACCAAATACTCAGATACAAGTAGCTGACCACAAAAAGTTTCCAGATCGGTACCAGCCAACATCTTAGTGATGTATAGACTAGCAGGCAAAAATAATCTTTGGAAGCAAACCATGCTGAGTTGTAACCATGGTTCTGTCCCTGGACAAGTGGCTTAGTTTCTCTGAGCCTGTTTCCTCATCCATAGAATACAAATGATAATACCTTGCTATTTCTGTTGTTATATAGGTTAAAGTAAAATATGTGAAGTACTTAGATTGGTAGCGGGCCCAGGGTAAACACTCAAAAAGTATTCGCTGTTAATATCATCATCATGATCATTTCTTTTACTTGTCTCTTTGTTATGCACTTCTTGTTTTCCCCAGTTATGTCAACTATTTCAATAAACATGTTTAAGTACATGCCATGTGCCAGACAAGCACGACGGAGGGAATTGTGACACAAAGAATAGCTGAAATGTAGAGTTTCTGGGTACAGAAGCTCACAATCCAGGAGACAGGACAGAGATAAACAGATAAGCACTCTACCTGCTAACAGACCCATGATACCACTGTGCCCTTATTTCTGCGTACATCTGCGTTTGCTAACAAACTTCATACCCCTCAAAGTCAAAGCCACATCTTAGTCTTCCCTATATCCCTAGCTCCTCATCTGGCCCATGAATACATGTTCAATAAATGTTTGCAAAACAAACAAATGAATGCTTTGCATTCGGAGCAAAGAGAGTTTACACCACCTGGAGAAAATAGGGTGGCCTCACCAAGAAGGTCACATTTGAGCTGGGTCTTAAAGAATAAACTGAAGTTCAATAGGTAGTGTGTGAAAGCGCTTTCTGGGAAAAAGGAGCTATATAAAAATTCAATTCTAAACTCTCAGAAGGTTAGACTCCTAATTTTAAATTCCCTTATAACAGCACATAGGACCTGAAGAAAACTTATCCATAGATTACTGAATATCAACAATAACTAATATATGTAGAGCACCTAAACATGCCTGGCACTGTCCTCAATGTTCTACAGTATGAACTTACCTAATTCTCACCACAATCATACGAGGTAGGTACCCATTTTACTTGGGCACAGAGACATTAGGTGATTTGCTCAAGGTCACACAGCCAAGAACTAGCAGAGTCAGATTTCAGCCTAGATGGTCTGGATCAAGAGCCTACCGGCTTACTCACAGGCTCTCTCCCCCCTGTATTCACTCACTCTGTCTTTGGATAAATGCTGATTATCTTCTTTGAGCTAGGTACTGTCATTCTAGTGTGAGAAGACAAACAATAAGCCAAACAAATAAGTAAATGGTATAAAATATGAGGAGGTGATGTGTTATGGCAAAAAACACTAACGAGAAAGGGGGAATACAGAGTGTCCAATAGAGGGGAGATGTCCAATTTTAGCTACTGGGGTCAGGTAAGGCTAGCTGAGAAGATGGCATTTGAGCAAAGACTTCAAAGAGATGAAAGAGTGAGTTTGGTGGTTGTCTGGAGGAAGGGAATTCGAGGCAAAGGGCAAAGCGAGTGCAAAGGCACTGAGATAAGAGAGTACCTGGCCAGTCAAGGCCAATGTGATTGAAGTAAAGGAGAGTAGAAGAGATCAGAAAAATAAGAGATGGTGAAAAAAAAATGAAAAAAAAAAATAAAGAGATGGTGAGATCATGTAGAGCCTTCTAAGACACTAGCTTTTACTCAGTAGAAAAATATTGTACAGAAGTTTTCTTTGCATCAGTACCTACCCAGCCTTCTTCCCTAGCTCGGGCCAAGCAATGAGACAGATTTTACAACTGGCCTCCCCCCATTCTGTTCTTGGCACCCAAATGGAGTGAGTCCACTTTGGAGTGCTCACAGACCTATCCCACCTTCTTTAGATCCCTTTTTGCATTCAATAAAATAGAACCATGGACTACACAGAATCATTACTGACATGGAAAAAGTCCCTGGACCTTTGAATAAGATCACTGATCTAATAGATCAGAAGATTAGGGGTAGGATGGGAAAAGGATGCTTATTTAAAACAGCTACTCTGAGCCTGTAACCATTTTTATATGACAGCTTCCATGACTACATCTACCCCCTACACAGTACTTGTGGGTTGTAAGTTTCATATAGATTAAAAAAAAAAATTCACATACTTTACAAATGTTTCAAAGAAATGCCAATTTTTCAGCTCCAGAACTTAGATTATATTGTTTTATCTTGATTTTCAATTTACAAGTTGACACCAGAGTCCCATGTTGGGTGAAAATACTCTCCTATGAAGAACCCCATTCAAGTCTCAAACAAAACAACAAAGATTAAATTTGACAGGGAAACTTCATAATAAGATAAAAGCAGATGTTAGTAACCAAGCAATTACTACTCTTTAAATCTATTTTCTTAATAATTATTACTTATAAGAAATGTGAAATCTTTGAATCAATGAAAGTCTTAATTTTATTTGGTAAAATTTACATAAAATTAAATCCTTAAGTGTATAGTTGAATACATAAATGTAAACACCCAGGTAACCAACAACTAAATAAAGATATAGAAAATTTCCATCTCCCCATAAGATTTTCTCATATGTCCTCCTACTCTATCCCATCTACCACAAGACAACCACTGTTCCGATTTCAAAATCTCACAAGATTGGTTTTATCATTCCTTGAATTTCATATACATGGAATCATACAGCATGCACTCTTTTGAGTCTGGCATATTTTGCTCCACATACTGAGATTCAGCGATATACTTAAGCACTAGTAGTTCATTCATTTTTATTGCTAAGTAGTAATATATTGCATGAAAATACCACACTTTATTTATTCTCCTGTTGATAGACACTGGGTCACTTCCAATTTGGGGCTACTGTGAATAAAACCACTATGAACTTTCTTGTACAAGTCTTTTGTGGACTGGAGTTTTCATTTCTCTTGGGTAAAAAACAATGGAGTGTAATTATGAAAATATAGGGGTTATTTATGTTTAGCTTTGTAAAAGGTACCAGACAGTTTTCCAACTTGTTATATTATTTTGTTTCCTTTTTTCAAGGAAACCCTTTTTTTTTTAACATCTTTATTGGAGTATAACTGCTTTACAATGGTGTGTTAGTTTCTGCTGCATAACAGAGTGAATCAGCTATACGTATACATATATCCCCATAACCCCTCCCTCTTGCGTCTCTCTCCCACCCTCCCTACCCCACCCCTCTAGGGGTGATCTGATCTGAGCTGATCTCCCTGTGCTATGCAGCTGCTTCCTGCTAGCTAGCTATTTTACATTTGGTAGTGTATATATGTCAGTGCTACTCTCTCACTTCGTCCCAGCTTACCCTTCCCCCTCCCCGTGTCCTCAAGTCCATTTTCTACATCTGCATCTTTATTCCTGTCCTGCCCCTAGGTTCTTCAGAACCTTTTTTTTTTTTTTTTTTTTTTTAGATTCCATATATATGTGTTAGCATACGGTATTTGTTTTTCTCTTTCTGACTTACTTCACTCTGTATGACAGACTCGGTCCATCTACCTCACTACAAATAACTCAATTTCGTTTCTTATTATGGCTGAGTAATTTTCCATTGTATATATGTGGCATTAAGCATTTTTGGTGAAATATTTTTAAACTTTGTTTAGTCATTTCAGATGATCTAAAAGAACCCCAGAGACAATAAAAGAAGAGCACATCTGTAATCTTCTCTGTTAGTATAAGTGTCTGATTGTTTCCTGTCCCACAAGGCATATTCCCACATAAAACATGACATGGAGAATGAGTAGTAATGACTGGAGTGCAATGACTGGGCTTGTGAACATCCCACACAATGATCATAGGTTCACTTATGAGATGATGTGCTAACAACACCAAAAATGAGCAACGTCAACCGCATAAGACTATTTAACAACAGAGGGGGACATTTCGACACCAAAGGCTCATTGGAGAGAAGGCATTTACTAAGCTTGTCCCTAGAGGACTCCCAAGGCCTCAGAATATAGTTCACAGCACATTTTTCTCTTCCTCTGTGTGTAGGTTGAGAACACCAATTTCAGGACAACTCTTGAGAGCAGCATGAGAATTTTTGGGTGTATATTTTTTTGAGATGGAGATATTTTGAGGTTGATTTTAAATAGGTAAAGGAACATTTCTGGATACTGATAGTCTTCACACTGCACAGTAGTATGGGACCAGAAGAATGACCATGCAAGCTAAAACCATGCAAGTCGTCTTAATAATCAATGAGAAATTATGATTGTTTTGTGACCTCTAGAAGTTTTTGTCAAAACAATAAATCACCTCTTACTGTCAATTATAAATACATAGGGAAATTTAAAAAATAGAAAAATTAATATGTATTCTATACACTGTAATTTAAAACACTAGAAACATTGAAAATTAATATGTTTAAAATTTTTGTAAGAATCTCATCAAAAGTTGTTTAAACAGTGCTTGCCTTTTCATTGTGTAATAGGATATGGAGCAAATATCTTTTCTGTCTTACTGAGTTATTACACTCTTTTCTAAGTTTGGGTCAGCTTTTAACCATTTGTTCTTTGTTATTTGATTTAAACATTGTATAATATCTCTAAGAGTTCTTTAATGTGGAGTTTTTTGTTTGGGTTTTTGTTTTGTTTTGTTTTGGCGGTACGCGGGCCTCTCACTGTTGTGGCCTCTCCCGTTGCGGAGCACAGGCTCCGGATGCGCAGGCTCAGCGGCCATGGCTCACGGGCCCAGCCGCTCCGCGGCATGTGGGATCTTCCCGGACCGGGGCACGAACCCATGTCCCCTGCATCGGCAGGCGGACTCTAAACCACTGCACCACCAGGGAAGCCCTGGGTTTTTTGGTTTTTTTTTTTAACCAGTGTCACTTCCTCTGGGACATCTTCATCCTTTTTTCATAACCACTTTCCAATTTTACCTCCAGAGTTATCATTTTTTGTTTCTTTGCTGCACTTCCATTGTTCACCAATTCCCTGTTTCAAGGATTTATTTTTGTAAAAAGTCACATGAGCTTATCACTGGAAGACAAAGACACAACATCACTATGCACTTTGCTGTCTGTGCATGAACTGAATAACAGATGCACAGTGACAGGCCCTGAATAAAGTGATGTGATTTTCACTGATCATGATGTGCATCTGTTTCATATATGTATCTGAAACATTATAATTCAACACCTGTATACACTACAAAGTGAACATCACCAGAAGTCCAGTTATCATCCATCACCACACACTTGACCCCCACCACCCATTTTGCCCACCCCCCCAACCCCCTTCTCCTCTGGTAACCACTAATCTGATCTCCATATCTACGTTTTTTTTTTGCTTTATCTTGTGTTTTGTTTTGTGAGATTCCACATATGAGTGAAATCATATGGTATTTGTCTTTGTCTGACTTATTTCACTTAGCGTAATACCTTCAAGATCCATCCATGTTGTTGCAGATGGCAGGGTTTCCTTCTTTTTATGGCTGAGTAGTATTGCATTGTGTTTATGCACCACATCTTTATCCATTCATCCATCAAAGGACACTCGGACATTTAGATGGCCAACAAGCACATGAAAAGATGTTCAACATCACTAATTATTAGGGAAATGCAAATGAAAACCACGACAAGCTATTACCTCACAGCTATTAGAATGTCTATTAACAAAAAGACAAGAAATAACAAATATTGGAGAGAATTTGGAGAAAAGGGAACACTTGTACACTGTTGGTTGGTAAACTGGTGCAGCCACTATGGAAAACAGGATGGAGATTACTCAAAAAAAAAAAAATAGAATTGCCACATGACCCAGCTATCACTAATTTGAAAAGATACATGCACCTCTATGTTCATTGCAGCATTATTTATAATAGCTAAAGTATGGAAACAACACAAGCGTCCATCAATGGATGAATGGATAAGAAGATACGACATATATACACAATAGAATATTACTCCTCCATAAAAAAGAGTGCATTTGTTTTTTAACGTCAAGATTTGTGGGCTGGAGAGCTAGCAGCAAAGTTTGTGCTGTGGAAGTTTACTTAAGATTAATACTGAAATTTGAACCATTTTGTTGGGGGACTGGTGTTATCAAACTAAACTAAGGTAACAGAAATTCATTGCAAATTTCATTGCAAAATTCATTGCAAACCATGCAAAATGAGAATTGCCACTATTGGTTTTCCCACTGATTTGATTTGACCTCAATTTAGCCATTGGGTATTTTCTTCCTGCTTTAATGGATTTTATAAAACTTCTAAGCAAAGGGTTTGGTGGGCTTTTTGGAGTTTAGAGGGAGTAAATCTCAGGCAAAACTCAGGTGTATAGGATATAGGACTGTTCTACTTTTCAGGAAGCTTAGTTTCTATTTCAAACTCATCTCTTACAAAGTGGCAAATCTGAGTATTCTATCAATGGCTCTCATACCTGAATTAAGATTCAATCCCAAAATCCCCTTCTCAGGACCTACCAACATCCCTCTAGCTTCAGCCTGATTCTCTTCTTTTTTTATACATGGTCCCTCTCTCACCAGCAAACATTACAAGAGTGGGAGGATCCTGGCTCTGATAAAGAAGTATCCTGGGCTTCCCTGGTGGCACAGTGGTTGAGAGTCCGCCTGCCGATGCAGGGAACACAGGTTCGTGTCCCGGTCCGGGAGGATCGCACATGCCGCGGAGCGGCTGGGCCCGTGAGCCATGGCCGCTGAGCCTGCGCATCCGGAGCCTGTGCTTCGCAACGGGAGAGGCCACAGCAGTGAGAGGCCCGCGTACCGCAAAAAAAAAAAAAAAAAAAAAAAAAGAAGTATCCTTAGTACCATTCCACATCATCCCATCCTATGCCTGGATCTTTCTGAAACTCAAAAGCCAAGGATTTGATTCATTTCCCATGGCTACCATGAGGGGTTTTACTATAATGACCCCTTCCCAAGCAGCAAATGCTACAAGATTGCAACTTGAATGGGAGAAGGACCATGGGATAAAAAGAAATGTAAAAAAAAAAAAAAAAAAAAAACACCAGCTAATTTGTTTCCTAAATTTTATCCCACAGCAAGAGAAGAAGCATAGCACTATGTTTAAATAAAGGTCTGTCAGCTTCCTGAGTTTAAATCTAGGCTTCACTGCTAAATATTACTTTATCTCATTGGGCCTCAGTTTCATCATCTGTAAAACTGAGATAGTAAAGGTTCAGACCTCTTAAGATTTTTGTGGAAATTAAACTAACTTTTTCATGAAAAGCATTTAGCATAGTGCCTGGCAGATAGCAACTGCTCAATAAATGTTAACCTTTGTTACTAAGGGAAACAGCCACCAGTGGAGGATGGAAACTCCAATTTTTGAGGTTATATATCCCCCAAATACCCTTAGAATTATGCCACTTATTCTCAGCTGGGTTGTGACTGCCATAAGCTTTTCAAAAATCAATTAGCCTACAATTTTGTTTTAAGCTAAAAAAACTAAAACTTGCTTAGAATTTTCCTTACACAAAATTAAAAGAAGAGGATTTGCTGCTTTTTAAAAAGGACTCTATGTGATTATACACTGCATGAATCCTGTGGACCAGGATAAGGTAATGAAGTGTATGAATTCCAGTAAGAAAAAGCATTTTTTCTTTATCATCAACAACGGAGTCAAAACTGCCAGCAGGGCCAATCATGCTAAATCCATGTGAACTAATCCACTGAGAGTGAAGGGTCAAGAATCACAAAAATTTAAAATTTTTCCTCCTATTCTTTGATGATTAATACGCCTGTGGGCACCTGGGAAACAGTCCTAACTGTCATCGCCTTCACTGTTTCCACCATGTGTCTGGAACTACTTCCCAGAAACGTGTGTGTGCACGCACATGTGTAAGTGAATACAAAGGTTGGGCAAGGAAAAAGAAATGGTTTTGAAATGACCAAATGGGTTATTATTTATTGAAGCATTAGGCAAGGTTATTGGCAGCTTTCCTTAGCTTTCTTTACAAAGGTGGCAAATGTCCTGTATACAAAACAAAATCAAATTAAAAAATAAATAATCAGCATCTCCTCAGCAATTGTACCCACTGAAAAATGTAACACTTGTTAAAGCTGAACACATGAGCATCGCAGTTAAAGAGGCTCAGCCGCAGAGCCCAAACACTAAATTATAGACTCACATCTATCCTGTGATAGAAAGAATTGAGGAAGAACCGTCTTCTCAGCCCCGGCTTATTCTTTCCAACGTTGTACATCTGTTTTTCTTGCCCACTTGACCTCTTTCCTTCTCCAATGGCTGCACCTCAATTTTGTCTCCCCCAAGGCATAAAGTCTTTGGTGCACAAAGTGTCTTCCACCATCTTTAGCTAAGGACATGCTCCCTTTTGCGGGAATTTAATCTTGAGCAGAAGGATGCAAGGAAGGAAGTCAGCTGGGCTCACTTGTTCCAGCAGTGATGCCATGAGACTGCTACCCAAACCACTAGAGCTGCCCTGGACCTATTCTTTTGCACGCTTGGGATTTCCAGGCTTACTGTTGAACCTGTGCATCCTCTCACATTTTTCCTATAAATTCCCTGTTGCTCAAATCAGCTAGGGTCAGTTCTGTTGCTTGCAACTAAAGAACCCTAGCTCATAGGCCACTCACCCTGCCTTTTCCCTAGACCCAGCTTAAAACTGTCTGGGGTAAAGAGAGAGTCCTTCCATGATACGTCCTCTGAGTTCCATGCCTCATTTAGGGACAATGCCACCAAGAGAAGAAGAAGGTTAAGCTTCCATTTCACAGGTCAGCCAAGGATGAATGTTAGAAACAGGAAGTAAACCTATATGGTCATAAATATGTATAAGTGAAAATTATAGGTATATTATATAATTATAGGTATATTAAAGGTATAACACAAATGCTAATTTTTGTTTAATAAGTTTAGGTCATGATATAATTTAAAATCACTTCTTAAAAGTTTGTTATTTTCTGGTATTTAAATATTACCTGTTATAGATTGAATGTTTGTGTTCTCCTCAAAATTTATATGCCAAAACCTAATCTCAAATATGATGGTAGTTGGAGATGGGGTTTTGGGCAGTGATTAGGTCATAAGGGTGGAGCCCCCGTTAATGGGATTAATGCCCTATAAAAGAGACCCCAGAACATTCCCTCACCCCTTCTGCCATGTGAGGACACAGCAAGAAGATAGCTATCTATCAACCAGGAAATGGACCCTCATGAGGCACTAAATTTGCTGGTACCTTGATCTTGGACTTCCCAGCCTCCAAAACTGTGAGAAATAAATGTTTATTAAGTCACCCAGTCTATGGTATTTTTGTTATACCAGCCCAAACTGACTTTACCAGTTATTAATCTAATATTATGCTTCTTTAAGAAAAACACAGGTTTTTTTCCACATTAAAACAAACAGACAAAAAATACCAACAACAGAAAACACTAGCTGTCTAGAGATTCATAGTTTGTGGCAACTTGGTCAACCATCTTGGACCAAGGAACTGTAATAGCAGTTTTTGATTCATACACAGTCATGTGAAGAAAAGGAAGGGCTTGAGGTCCCTGAGTCTTGTCTTAGCTTCCTGGATGGATGTCCCTTTGTGCCTCTTTTTGCACAGACACACTTCTTTCACACAGCTTGACTACTAGCAGTTCCCTTTCAACTGGCCAAAGAACTTTGTGAGACAATCTTCCACCAACCCCCATGAGCAGCCCAGAACACTGTGAAAAACCAGAGCACCCTCTCTTTCAAACAGCAAGAGGAGCCCCGGACAATAAGTTTTTAATCATTCACTCCAGAACCCTTTGAAGCTGTAAAAGTTACAATTATTCCCATAATAGTAAAGATTACTAATTAACTTCTCTAGAAACTTCTTTTAAGCCTTTTAAAGGGGCTATACCTTTTTCCTAAACTTTCAACAAAATTGAACCAAGCAAAAGTTGAGGGTTTTTTTTTTTCTTTTTCTTTTTAAACAGAGTTATGCAGTAGTTTTCTCACGTTTTCCAGGGTTACTGCCTTTGCTAACTAATTCTGATATTTAATACCTCTCATTTAATACCTCTCAACTTGGTTTTTCTCTTCAACATCAAGGACAGTGTGGGCCAGTATTTAACTAACTTTAAACTCAACAATCTCCAAGCCCTGCTGGGTGAGAAGAAGTGAGGCACCATGCCAACCTACTTCTCCCCTGACAGGCAGAATGCTAGCCCTCTTAATGCACAGACCTCATATCCTCATTCAGAATTGTTCCCTAGTGCAAATGATCATTCTTACACTACTGTGGGATTCAGCAACCAAATTCCATATTAAACCCTTCCTATGTGTCTGGCACTACTTTAGGCACTCTGGAACACATAAAAATAGTAGAAGGTAAGGTTTGCTTGTAAACATTGTGGCGACACCACCAAATTTTAAGGCAGACATCCGTTTTCCCGTGAAGACCACATCTTTCTCTGAGCTCAGAATCTCCTTGGATCTTGCAGACTGAATTGTCTTCCCAGGCTTTGTAAAAGAAACAAGACATAGAAATGGCAAAGGCGAAGTAATGGTAATAATAATAGTGAATAATGAGTCTTGGGCGAAAGGAACCACGACGTGGAAGAGCTGGCTCAAACACACTTGCTGTCCCAAGAGATCATAAATTATAATGACTCGAGTGTTTACGGTGAGACCCATGTTTACCACTGTGATTATTTATTTCATCGTCCCTTCTAACTGACTTCAGTTACCCCCACTTTTTGGATACAGAATACCCTGCAGAGTTTCTGAGATGGGTAGAAGTCACAAAGAAGGACAGAAGTCCACAGTCTTGCTACCCAAAGTGCAGCCCAGGACCAGCAGTACTAGCATCACCTGTGACCTGTTAGAAATGCTGAATCCTAGGCTCCATCCCAGGCCTACTAAACCAGAATCTGCATTCTAACAAGATCCACTGGGAGATTCCTCCACACATTAAAACTTGAAAAGCTCTGGTCTATAGCATTTGATAATTTGAAAGAGCTTTCAAAACTACCTGGAGTTCCTGGTTGTAATTTCTACAATGTGAAAGAGAATTTATAATGCATGTACATGTCTTCCCTGCAGTACAGCATGCAGTCTTTTTTATTTGTGACTGAAATAAGACATCTTATAAGATCTGAAAATAAAATTTAAAAAAAAAATCTGTCTCTACTGATATGAATTGTCCAACAGTGAAGTTTTTCACGCCATATATGCTTCCACTGAAAGAAAGGAATTTATGTGCTTATCAATTTAAAATAGTTACATTGGGCTTTCCTGGTGGCGCAGTGGTGAGAGTCCGCCTGCCGATGCAGGGGACACGGGTTCGTGCCCCGGTCCGGGAAGATCCCACATGCCGCGGAGTGGCTGGGCCCGTGAGCCATGGCCGCTGAGCCTGCGCATCCGGAGCCTGTGCTCCGCAACGGGAGAGGCCACAACAGTGAGAGGCCCGCGTACCGCAAAAAAATAATAATAAAATAAAATAAAATAGTTACATTTATTTTAATAACACTTAACATGAATATGAATTATGCAACCACATTAAGGAAAGAATTAGAAAAGTAAAACCAGTTCCTATAAAATAACTCTGTCAGTCACCTAAATGTGCCCAAAACAAAATCTTGGGCCAACATGACTTTTCTTTTTCTCTTTTCCAAAATACCCCATTAAATAGATTTAACTTTGTCTTGCAAACTGTCCTTACCAAAGAATGATTTTGCCATATGCTTAAATCCATATGGCTCATTCCATTATAAAATGGCCATGAAAAATGAAGGGGAAGAACACAGTTTTCTTCTGAAGAATTTATTTGAGGTGACAAAATAGACTAACGTGAGACTATTGCAAGGGTTAAACTTACATTCCATGTCCTCCAAAAATCTAATGAAATTTGGGCCTTCTGGGAAGGATGGAGAAAATTTTATAGAAAATGAAGACTCTAAGGAAAACAATCTCCATGGGTAGTTCAAGAGGAATGAGAACCTATCTATAGCATTCAGGATTTAGGTTAAAAATGAGGAAAAGTTTCCTGACAATTAAGATTATTAAATGCATAAATTAGCATTATATGGAAATTTAAGAGGACACAATGTTAATAGCGTTTGCTTCCTTGAAGTCATGAAGCAAAGTCATGATTTATTCTTATTGAGGCTCTTGTTTTAAACATAATAATTGTTGTTGTTGTTGTTGTGATCTTTATTATTATGACAACAGTGACAAATGAGTACTAACAATATATCAGGCACTGTGCTTTGTACTCTACATGCATTGTAGGTGCTATTATTATACTCATAGTTGGAAAGAACTGATTCTATGAGAGGTTAAGTGACTTATCCAAGGTCACAAAGGCAGTTTGTGGTAGGACCAGTGTTCATAAAAGGCAGCTTCCCTGCAGAGTCAGCACACTGAGCCTCTCTACTATACTATACTGTCTCCTGATACCCATACATAGTGACAAGCCAGACTGGGACCCCAAAGTTGGATTCACTTAGCATTGTGGCAAATAGCCTTTCAGGGGAACTCTCGTCAATATTGGGAAAGGCATTAGGAGTATAAAGATAACATCTAGTTAACCAGGTGGGTGAAACATCTAATTTGCTCCTCGTCTATTCAATGTGTCATCATTACCAGGCACAGCCCACCAAGCTGAGAGCTGATTTAGGCTACCTCAGGGTTTCCATATGCCATCCACATGGCTCTCACCATATCAACACCCAGACGCAAAGCAGTTCTGGAGACATTCTGATCCTCACTCCCCATTGCACTAACCAACCATGATCTGTCAACATACAGGACAACAAACCCACCCTCTCCTTCTCTCTCTCAATTACACACAAACCAAATGACAAAATTTTTCATAAGAAGGACCATCAGAAGAGCCTGAAACTGAGCTGATGCCATCATTAGCATAATATAAATGCAGTGGATTTAATGTCTCTAGTCTCTACCTAGATCAAATAAGATAGCATATGTAAAGCCCAGCCAATGTGCAGAACATCAGAGGTACTCAGGAAATGGTAGTTCTTTCCTTTGCCCCCTCCTTAATTACATGGTTCTCACATATTTTATTTTACTTCTGAATTCGAGAGTAGAAGGCATGATCCCTTTAGAAAAAGCCAGGTGATATCCCATTGGGAAGGAAACAGATTGGAGTTAGAAGTGACAGGGCAGCAATGGAGATATTTATAAGGTGCCTCCACTTTATAAAAAGTAGCTCAATTCCACAAGAGAAAAGGAAGGTGAGTACACATCAAGACTTAACACAAGATAGCAGAAAAGATCTGAGAGCTAATGCAGAAATTTGACACCTGACCACTATAAACTGCCTTGTGCTATAGGAAACCATGAATTATTTGAAGACACTAAATGCCTAGGGTTCAGTGTACTGTTACCAGTAGCTTATGACAAATAAAAAGTACCAACCTGCCCAAAAGCCATGAAGATGACCCAAGTGTTCACAGAAAGGTCCAAATAGACTAATGACTAAAGCGGGTTCAGACAACATTCTACCTTTGAAGATACCTCACCTGTACTTAGAAGTTTCAAAATGGATTTCTTGGGTACAGGAGAAATTATAAATTTATGTATTAACTTTTTAAATTAAAATTATATTAAAATTATATTGTAATTAAAATTATATTATAATTTTAAAAGTTAATTATAAATTATAATTATAAATATTATATATTAAGTGTTACTATAACAAGTAAGATGCTTGTTTTTCTCAGTAACTCATCCTAGAAGCAAGTCTAACCTACATGCCTCAGTACTCTAGTGAGTCAGTAGAAGGCAAGCAATCGAAAAGGAATGGAGGGCTTCCCTGGTGGCGCAGTGGTTGAGAGTCCGCCTGCCGATGCAGGGAATATGGGTTCGTGCCCCGGTCCGCGAGGATCCCACATGTTGCGGAGCGGCTGGGCCCATGAGCCATGGCCGCTGAGCCTGCGCGTCCAGAGCCTGTGCTCTGCAACGGAAGAGGCCACAGCAGTGAGAGGCCCGCGTACCGCAAAAAAAAATAATAATAATAAATAAAAGGAATGGAAAGTTTCTTTAACAAAGCATTTTTCAAATTTTTGAAATTCATATCCTCCTTTGATATGTATCAATATCTAATGTTTTCTTTTAATGTTCTATAAAATTCAAAGCAAAATGAACAGTATTATTTGCATTGAATCAAAACAATGGAAATAGTAATGCTTTGCTTTCAAACCACATGGTCCGGTGCCACCATTATGACACTGGAGCTGGCAATATAAGGGAGAGTGTGCTACTGCTCACTTCTGCCTGAAGAATCTTTGCTCTTGTACTCATCTGGAAATATTCTCATTGATCAAATTTCAGAGTTCCAAACTGCTTCACTCTCACTGAATACTCATGGTCTTAAAAGAAGACTAAGTAAATTGCTAAAAGAAATGTGTAAACTCTTCTAGTTTAAAAATAATTAAATCTTAGAAATTGTATCTGCAACTTTTGCAAGGTATTTGTTAGTCATTCTAAGTCGTGAAGCTTTAATAACATCACCCATCTTTTACAAGTTGTTGGAACATTTTATAGGTTGTCATTTTCTGTCATTATCTGGATTTAGCCTTTTTTTTTCCTGGAACATACTCAACACATAATGCCTCTTGTGAACTACCATCATTTATTTACATGGAGTGAGAAGGCAGCATGGGAGTATTTTGGAAGATTCCAAAAGCTTTGACAGTCAGATACACTCATGTTCAAATCCTCAATCTGCTGCTGCCTATCTAGATGACCTTGAGCACGTTCCTTAACCTGAGCCTCTATTTCCACACCTGTAAAATGAGCTTAACAATTCCCCTCTGTCAGGACTGTTGTGAGAATTAGAAGAATACATTTAAAGCCCCTTGCAGAGTACCTTGGCACACAGTAAGTACTTAATGTAATTTTTTAGTAACTATCAAGCTTATGGAAAAGATTTTGTTATTTATATTATGATTTTTAGTACACATGATATTGGGTATTCCTTTAAAAAAGAGAAAGATTTTGAGTTTTTAAAATGAAAAGTACTATGTGTCTATATTTAATGAAATTTGATCTCTACTATCATAATAGTGATCATTTTGAATGAAATTGAAATATAGTTACCTAGGCAATACCCAAAAGTTAATTCCCCAAGACAGAGTGAAAGGAGATGCAAAAATTACTTCAATAATTACCAATATGTTTCCAAATACTAGTTATCTTGTCACATTATATAAATTAACCATACTGTGCCTGCCACTAGTGTATCAGATCTTCGTTTTTTTCCAATATACCAACTATGGTTAATTTAGAACAATTACCTAATATTATCAAGATACCACCAGATTCAGGAACTCTGATTTTCTTTATTTTAGCTTCTCCCTTCACAGGGTTTGGACTCTCATTGGTCGTGGGGGAACTAATTCTCCTGGCATGAATCCTTCCCTTCTTACCCTGACCTGCAGGCCCTCATGCTCTGCTCAAGAGCAAGGCGGGAAATACCCGCTGAAGGAATTCCTCTGCAATTCCTGCTTACCACACCGTAAAGTACTAGAAACACACAAAGCATGACAAAGATAGAATCTTATTGTTTTAACCAGTGAGAAAATTTTAAGCGACAATGTTGAAACATTTTCTCATCAACCCACATAAACTATGATTAAGCCCAAGTTTACATATTGCTAAATGTCCAGAAGAAAAATGACAAATTCAATCATCTTGATATTTTACTATAGGAAATTAACCATTGTATGGCAAAACCAAACCAAACCAAAACAAAAACACCTTCGATTCTACTCCACGCTAAAAGACAATACCACACAGGGGATGGGAAAGTATGCTAACGTTTGATTAAAACACAACAGAGAAATAAGTATCAATATAGATTCCCTTAGAATTTAGAATTTCACATATGTGAAAGTTCCTGGCATGGTACCTAATATAATTGCTTAACAGACAATATTTGAACACCAACCCAAATTTATCTTCAACCTGCTATCCTATGTCTGATGTATTAATTTACGTAATTAATCTTACAACCATCTAAATAGTTTTTTTTAACATTCTGGTAAGGACCTATGCATATTCTTGTGCTCTGAAAAGAAAAGAACTCTCAGAACAGGAATACACTGAAGTGTTCACATTTCAGTAAAAACCAGTAACGGATACGCAATTTCTTATGAATGTTCATGGAACCGGAAATGTACTGGGTGCCTTGAACTTTATCTCAGCACAATGATGCATCCAAAATAAAAATCTAAGTATATAAAACACTAAAACATAATGGTAGTTTTTACTGTAGGTCTGAAGTTAGTAGCATAGGGGAATTGCATTACATAATATGCAGCAAGATCTAATTCCTTAAAAATCTTCTTAACATATCCCAAAGTTACTCTTAAAGGCAGCTGTCCTCTCCCCTCCTTTCTCTCCACAAATTCCCCCAAACTACTTTCCCATCTCTTCCCTGTGCTAATTTTCTTCACTTCCTTACTCCTCTCTCTTCTCCTTTACCCTCTTTAGAAGAGAACAAAAGAAGAAAGATTGCAAACACTGGTCTGAGCTCCCTTGTCTGAAATCCTCGGGGCCAGATGTATTCAGAAACTCAGAACTTTTCAAATTTTAAGATTAGTATAATGCATACACTGCATATTACATTCAGTGTCTGGAAAAGCACCCTGCAATCAAGCACATTAATATTTAAGCAGTGAAATATGTGAACAGTCATATTAAGTGAGTTAAATAAATATTACACAGAGACTATACAAGCTCAGGTCAGGTTTTGGGCAAATGAATTTGCCAGAAAAGAAGAGACATTTTTGTTTTCAGAGCTTTGATGGTTTTAAAATCACAGAAGAGATTGTAAATCTATACTTCTAAACTAACATTTTTCATTTTATTCCTGACACATTTCATTTTATTAATAGCCAACTAAGGTTATTAAGAATGATGAAATAGTGTTACCAAAGGGAAGGGTGATCCACTGAGCACCTATTGTGTTCCAGGCACTATTCTAGGTTCTGTACCTAGTGAACAAAATACATAAAAATCCTGCTCTCATGGGTCTTGCTTACATTCTGGAAGGGAGCCTGGGAGTGGGGGAGACAAATAATAAACAAACAAGCAAATGAAAATATAATCTAATATCTGATAGCTAAAGGTGAAATTAAAACAAGTAATAAAGCAAAGAAAAGGCAAGAAGAGTGAGAAAGGGAGGGTGAGGGGTGGTCCAGGAAAGCCCCTCTGGGAAGTTAGAATTTGAATGGACACTTGAAAGGCATGAATGGCTTTCAGGAGGAAGAGTATCCCAGGCTGAAGGGATAGCAAGTGCAAAGTTAAGGCAGGGAGGTGGTAGAGGTGCTGCTTGAGGAAGCAGAGGTAGAGTGCCCCGAGGGATAGGGAGAAACAGGGGAAGTGAGGTCAGAAGGAAAGAATGGGATCTGGAAATGGCTCTTAAAATGAGAGAAGGACAGGCTGGGGCAGGTGATTGGAGCTGTTGTTGACTGCAAGTGATGGGAGGAATACAGCCAGACAATGACTGAGGGCGAGAGATGCTAGTCAAGCATGGAGAAGAACGAGGTCGGCAAGGGGCCGCCATGCTGCTGGGGAGGTCATGCTGAGACTCTAAACAACCACAGTGGAGCAATGCAGGAGGGCAGGGGCACAGGCAGCAGAGACCAGAGCCCCTGTACTGTGAAGGATGAATGACGGTGGGGGAGAGAAAGTGAACAGACAAACTGAAGCCTCGGCAATAGGACAAGGCAGAATCCACTGCCCAGAGATGGGCTCTCAGGGAGAACAGGTCTGGCAGCCTGGAAGAAATTGGTACTAAGTTAGCCAACACTTACTGTCCTCCTAAACAGAACCCGTATCAGTCCTGCTAGCTGGAGCAGGACTCAGGCATGTGGGGAGTGGGATCTTTACAAATCTCCTCTCCTGCTTCTGAGTCCAGGGATAGAGTTTCTTAATATTTTGTTCGTTCACATATCCAAACAGTCTGAAAACAGTCAGAGAGCCCTGGGAAGACAGGAAAAAGTGCTTCTGCGTCCACTAATGAAAAATGGCATTTGACAACAAAGTACGGAAATAGCTGTAGTAGTAATACAGAAGGAAGGATAGATCTTTGGAAAGATAATGCTAGTCCATAATAATATAGGAAAGAAAAAAAACTTGTCAGCCCATAGGAATAATGATGCCCCCATGACCACTGCTAGTAATGATAGTAAGGAAGCAACCGTGACAGTGATCATTATTATTAACTTCCACTTCTTTAATTACCACTATTTGCCAAGCACAGTGCTAGACACTTCACAAATGATTTCCAAACCTTAAAACTATGGAGGGGTTAGAAGCACAGATAGATGTTATGATTTTTTGGTATTGTTTACTGGCTACTGAGTGTGGACCCAATTAAGAAGTAAGACCCAAGGATCATACCAATGTAGATTAAAATGTCAGTTTTAATCCTGAAAAATAGAACTAGAAAACATGACTGTCAAATGGGGTTCTTACTGTGTATCTCCAAAAGGGATGGCTTCTTCCACAAGTGTAAGACCTATACCTGATGCATTCTACAGAAAGGAGGGAGAGAGAAAGGGAGAGAGATCAAGCAAACTGCCCAATCAATAAATGATTCCCTCTTCCAACTGGAAACATGAGAAAAGAAAAGTTCCTCCTTCACAATTTTTCCTAGAGAGGGCAAATTCCTTCCTCTGTACAGAAGAGTAGAGAATAATAACCATTTTGGTCTTATTATGCACATTTTATAGACAAGCCAACTGCAGCTCTGAAGTGTAATTAATTTTCCCAAGTCATAAAGCTGGGGGTAAGAGAAAATTCAGGATTTGAATTCAGGTCAGTCTGACTCAGAAGTCCTAACTCTTTCCATTATGTCACTTAAGAAATTACTAACAGAAAAAACAATCCTAAAATTCATGTGGAACCACAAAAACCCCCAAATAGCCAAAGCAATCCTGAGAAAGAAAAACAAAGCTGGAGGCATCATACTTCCTGATTTCACAGTGTATCACAGTTATAGTAATCAAAACAGAATTGTACTGGAATAAAAGCAGACACATAGATCAATGGAACAGCATCAAGAGCCCACAAATAAACCCATGCATATACAGTCAACTAATATTTGACAAGGGAGCCAAGAATACTCAATGGGAAAAAAACCAAAAGTCTCTTCAACAAATGGTGCTGGAAAAATTGGATATTCACATAAAAAAGAATGAAACTAGACCCCTATTAGACACCAATCACAAAGTTTAACTCAAAAGGGATTAAAAAACTTATCTGTAAGACCTGAAATCATATAACTCCTAGAAGAAAACATAAGAAAAAATCTCCTTGACATTGGTCTTGGCAATGATTTTTTTCAATATGACACCTAAAGCACAAGCAACAAAGTAAAAAATAAGTGGCATCATATGAAACTAAAAAGCTTCTGCACAGCAAAAGAACAATCAATAAAATGAAAAGGCAGCCCAGAAAATGGGAGAAAATATTTGCAAACCACACATCTGATAAGGGGTGAATATCCAAAATACATAAAGAACCCTTTCTCTGTCTGACATTCACTAAGCATAATACCCTTCAGGTCCATCCATGGTGTTGCAAATGGCAAAATTTCATTTGTTTACATTGCTGAATAGTATTCCATTATGTGCGTGTGCATGCGTGCGTGTGTGTGTGTGTGTGTGTGTGTGTGTGTGTGTGTGTGTGTGTATGTGTATCACCTCTTCTTTATCCATTATCTGTTGATGGACACAGTCTGCTTCTATATCTTGGCTATTGTAAATAATGCTGCTATGAACAATGGGGTGCACGTATATTTTTGAATTAGTGTTTTTATTTCTTCAGATATATAGCCTGGAGTGGAATTCCTGGATCATATGGTAGTTCTATTTTTACTTTTAATTTAATTTATTTATTTTTTTATTTTTTATTTTTGGTTGCGTTGTGTTTTCGTTGCTGCGCGAGGGCTTTCTCTAGTTGTGGCGAGCAGGGGCTACTCTTCGTTGTGGTGCTCAGGCTTCTCATTGCGGTGGCTGCTCTTGTTGCAGAGCACGGGCTCTAAGCACATGGGCTTCAGTAGTTGTGGCACGCGGGCTCCAGTAGTTGTGGCTCGCGAGCTCTAGAGCGCAGGCTCAGCAGTTGTGGTGCACGGGCTTAGCTGCTCGTGGCATGTGGGATCTTCCCAGACCAAGGCTTTAACCTGTGTCTCCTGCATTGGCAGGCAGATTCTTAACCACTGTGGCACCAGGGAAGTCCCTATTTTTACTTCTTTGAGGAACCTCCATACTGTTTTCCATAGTGGCTGCACCAATTTACATTCCCACCAACAGTGTACAAGGGTTCCCGTTTTTCCACATCCTCGTCAATATTGTTTTTTTTTTTTTTTTTTGCGATATGCGGGCCTCTCACTGTTGTGGCCTCTCCCGTTGCAGAGCACAGGCTCCGGACGCACAGGCTCAGTGGCCATGGCTCACAGGCCCAGCCACTCCACGGCATGTGGGATCTTCCCGGACCGGGACACGAACCTGTGTCCCCTGCATCGGCAGGCGGACTCTCAACCACTGCGCCACCAGGGAAGCCCCAACATTGGTTTTTTGTGGTCTTTTTGATGATAGCCATTCTGACAGGTGTGAAGTGATATCTCACTGTGGTTTTACTTGCATTTCTCTGATGATTAGTGATGTTGAACATCTTTTCATGTGCCATTGGCCATCTGTATGTCTTCTCTGGAAAAATGTCTACTCAGATCTTCCACTCACTTTTTAATCAGGTTGTTTGTTTTTTTGATATTGAGTTGTATGAACTGTTTATATATTTTGGATATTAACCCCTTATCAGTCATATCATTTTCAAATATTTTCTCCCATTCAGTAGGTTGTCTTTTTGTTTTGTTGATGGTTTCCTTTGCTGTGCAAAAGTTTTTAAGCTTAATTAGGCCCCATCTGTTTATATTTGTTTTTGCTTTAGGAGCAGATCCAAAAAAAATATTGCTATGATTTATGTCAGGCAGTGTTCTGCCTCTGTTTTCTTCTAGGAATTTTACGGGTTTTGTTCTTAAATTTAGGTCTTTAATCCATTTTAAGTTTATTTTTGTATATTGTGTTAGAAAATGTTATAATTTCATTCTTAACACATGTAGCTGTCCAGTTTTCCCAGCACCACTTATTGAAGAGACTGTCTTTTCCCCATTGTGTATTCTTGCCTCATTTGTTATAGATTAACTGACCACAGTGCATGAGTTTATTTCTATGCTCTCTATCTTGTTCAACTGACCTATGTGTCTGTTTTTGTTCCAGTACCATGCTGTTTTGATTACCATACTTTTGTAGTGTAGGTTGAGGTCAAGGAGCATGATTCCTCCAGCTCTCTTCTTCTTTCTAAAGACTGTTTTGGCTATTCAGGGCTTTTTGTATTTCCACATGAATTTAAAATCATTTGTTCTTAGTGAAATAAGTCATATAGAGAAAGATAAATATTGTATGTTATCACTTATATTTGGAATCTAAAAAAAAAAACAACAAATTAATGACTATAACAAAACAGAAACATACTCACAGAAAATAAACTAGTGGTTACCAGTGAGGAGAGAGAAGGAGGGAGGGGCAAGATAGGGGTAGGAGATTAAGAAGTGTAAACTATTATGTATAAAATAAATAACCTACAAGGATATATTGTACAGCACAGGAAATATAGCTAATATTTTATAATAACTTTAAATGGAGCAAAATATATGAAATTTTTGAATCACTAATATGATATTGTAAATCAACTATATCTCAATTAAAAAATAAATTTAAAAAAGAACTCATAGGAGGCTTCCCTGGTGGCACAGAGGTTGAGAGTCTGCCTGCTGATGCAGGGGACACGGGTTTGTGCCCCAGTTCGGGAAGATCCCACATGCCGCGGAGCGGCTGGGCCCGTGAGCCATGGCTGCTGGGCCTCCGCATCCAGAGCCTGTGCTCCGCAATGGGAGAGGCCACAACAGTGAGAGGCCTGCGTACCGCAAAAAAAAAGAACTCATAGGGACTTCCCTGGTGGCGCAGTGGATAAGAATCTGCCTGCCAACGGAGGGGACATGGGTTAGATGCCTGGTCTGGGAAGATCCCACGTGCTATGGAGCAACTAAGCCCATGTGCCACAACTACTGAGCCTGCACTCTAGAGCCTGTGTACCACAACTACTGAAGCCCCCGCACCTAGAGCCCGTGCTCCGCAACAAGAGAAGCCACCACATGAGAAGCCCATGCACCACAACAAAGAGTAGCCCTGCTCGTCACAATTAGAGAAAGCCCACATGCAGCAACGAAGACCCAATGCAGCCAAAATAAATAAATAAATAAAATTAAAAAAAAAAAAACTCATACAACTCAACAGCAAAATCATCATTATCATCATCCAGTTTAAAAATGGGCAGTGGATCTGAGTAGACATTTTTTCAAAGAATTCAAATGGCCAGCAGGCATATGAAAAGGTACACAACACTAATCATCAGGGAAATGCAAATTAAAGCCACAATGTGATATCCCCCTCACACCTGTTAGAATGGCTATTATTGAAAAGACAATAGATAAGAAGTGTTGGTGAGGACATGAAAAAAAGGGAAACTCTGTGCACTCTTGGTGGAAATGTAAATTGGTGCAGCCACTATAGAAAACAGAATGTCTTTTCTCCATTGTATGTTCTTGTCTCCTTTGTCAAAGATTAATTGACTGTAGGTGTGTGGGACAATTTCTGGGCCTCTATTCTCTTCCATTGATCCATATATCTGTTATGGCACCAATACCACACTGTTTTTATTACTGTAGCTTCTGAAGTATTGTCTGAAGTCTGTGTGGGTTATGCTTCCAGCTTTGTTCTTTTTCCTCAGGATTGCTTTGGCAATTCTGGGTCTTCTGTGGTTCTATATAAATTTTAGGATTATTTGTTCTCATTCTGTGAAAAATGTCAAGGGTAATTTGACAGGGATTGCATTAAATCTGTAGATTGCTTTGGGTAGTGTTGCATTTTAACAACATTAACTCTTTTAATCCAAGAGCATGGTATATCTCTCCATTTCTTTAAATACTCTTCAATTTCCTTTATCAATGTTTTTTAGTTCTCACCATATAAGTTTTTCACCTCCTAGGTCAGGTTTATTCCTAA
This sequence comes from Lagenorhynchus albirostris, assembly GCF_949774975.1. NCBI lineage: Eukaryota > Metazoa > Chordata > Mammalia > Artiodactyla > Delphinidae > Lagenorhynchus > Lagenorhynchus albirostris. The sequence goes on from NC_083097.1 coordinate 74,873,140, forward strand.
GTATTTTATACTTTTTGATGAGATTTTAAAAGGGATTTTTTTTTTTTACTTTCCCTTTCATATATTTCATTGTTAGTATAAAGAAATGCAACAGATTTCTGTATGTTAATCTTGTATCATGCTACCTTGCTGAATTTGTTTATTAGTTCTAGTAGTTTCTGTGTGGATACTTTACAGTTTTCTATATACAGTAGCATGTCATCTGCATATCTCTTTGGCAAGTGGTGTTCAGAAAGCTGGACAGCCACATGTAAACCAATGAAGTCAGGATACTCCCTCACACCATACACAAAAATAAATTCAAAATGGCTTAAATATAAGACAGGACACCATAAAACTCCTAGGAAGAGAGCATAGGCAAAACATTCTCTGACATAAATCATAGCAATGTTTTCTTAGGTCAGTCTCTCAAGGCAATAGAAATAAAAGCAAAACTAAACAAATGGGACCTAATCAAACTTATGTCTTTGCACAGCAAAGAAAGCCATAAACAAAATGAAAATACAACCTATGGACTGGGACAAAATATCTGAAAACAATGCGACCAACATAGGATTAATTTCCAAAATATACAAATAGCTCACACAACTCAATAACAAAAAAAGCAAAGAACCCAATCAAAAAATAGGCAGAAGACCTAAATAGACATCTCTCCAAAGATGACATACAGATGGATAATAGGCACATGAAAAGATGCTTAATATTACTAATTATCAGAGTAATGCAAATCAAAACTACAATGAGGTATCACCTCACACCAGTCAGAATGGCCATCATTAAAAAGTCTACAAATAACAAATGCTGGAGAGGGTGTGGAGAAAAGGGAACCCTCCTACACTGTTGGTGGGAATGTAAATTGGTGCAGCCATGATGGAAAACAGTATGGAGGTTACTTAAAAAATTAGAGTTACCACAAGATTCAGGAATCCCAATCCTGGGCATATATCCAGAGAAAACTCTAATTGAAAAAAATACATGCATCCCAGTGTTCACAGCAGCACTATTTACAATAGGCAAGACATGGAAACAACCTAAATGTCCATTGACAGATGAATGGATAAAGAAGATGTGGTACTTATATACAATGGAATACTATGCAGCAATAAAAAAGAATGAAATAATGCCATTTGCAACAACATGGATGAACCAGAGATTATCATACTAAGTAAAGTCAGACAGAAAAAGAAAAATATCATATGATATCACATATGAGGAATCTAAAATGTGATACAAATGAACTTATTTGCAAAACAGAAACAGACTGATAGACATAGGAAACAAACATGGTTACCAAAGGGGAAAGGGGAGGGGATAAATTAAGGGTTTGGGATTAGCAGATACAAACATCTATATATAAAATAGACACAAAACAAGGTCCTACTGTATAGCACAGTGAACTATATAAAATATCTTGTAATAGCCTGTAATGGAAAAGAATATGAAATACATATATATATATATATATATATATATATATATATATATATAAAACTGAATCACTTTACTGTACACCAGAAACTAACACAACATTGTAAATCAACAATACTTCAATTTTAAAAAATAGAATATAGAATGGAGTTTTCTCAAAAAATTAAAAACAGAACTACCATATGATCTAGCAATTCCACTATATATCCAAAGGAAATGAAATCACTATCCCAAAGAGATATCTGCACCCTCATGTTCACTGTAGTTTTATTTACAATAACCAAGACATGCAAACAACTTAAGTGTCTATCAACAGATGAATGAAGGAAACATTATGCACACACACACACACACACACACACACACACACACACACACACACACTGGACTATCATTCAGCCATGAAAAAGAAGGAAATCCTGCCATTTGTGACAACATGGATGGACCCTGAGGGCATTATGTTAAATGAAATAAGTCAGATGAAGAAGACAAATACCATATAACCTCCCTTATTTGTGGAATATAAAAAACCCAAATTCATAGAAAGAGAGAACAGATTGGTGGTTGCCAGAGGTGGGGTTTGGTGGTGGGAAAATTGAGTAAAGATGGCCAAAAGGTACAAACTTCCAATTATAAGATAAATAAATTCTGGGGATATACTGCACAGCATGGTGACTATTGTTAACAATACTGTATTATATATTAATATTTGAAAGTTGCTAAGACACTAGATCTTCAAAGTTCTCATCACAAGAGAAAAAATTATAACTAGCGAGGTGTTGGATGTTAACTAAACTCATTGTGCTAATCATTTCACAAAATATACATATACCAAATAATTATGTTGTACATCTTGAACTCATACAATGTTATATGTCATTAACCTCAATAAAACTGGAAAAATAATTTTATGAAGAAATTAAATTTAATTTCTTAGATTCTTACAAATGTAATAAAGGATCACCATATAGAATACAAATAAGAAATGAAAAGAAAATTAAAAGCACCTACAATTGCCCATAGCCTTTGTGTATATTTTGGTGTAGAGCCTTCCTGCTTTTATATGAGGTAGCCTGTCTGAGAAAGGCTTAAATCAGGTTATTACTGGGAAATTTCTGAAGGAGTTGGAGGACAAGAGCCATCAGGAAGATGAGGCTCAGGGCCCAGAGAAGGAAACTAGTAAATAGTTTCTGCAGTCTCAGGCACATCAGTCCTCAACATCTGCCTGCCAGAAGCCAGGTCTCACCTTGGCAAAACCAGCATCCAATTGCCTCCCTCTCTGCTCCACCTGGGTATCTTGACTGAGGTCTCTCCCTTTCTCTGGCACCTGAAGTCATAGTCCTTTCAATTTCTAAAGCCTCATACCTGTGCCCCTGCTTGTTTGGCCATTCCTCTCCAGCTCTCCAGGTGCCGAGTTGCTGGCAATTGTCTGATTTTGGACCTCTCCCTCATTTGGCCATCTGGAGTTAGAGGCTCCCTTTTTCCTAAATGTCTATGTAGCATCCAGCTCACTGCTTGCTCGGATCCTCATTCCTTTTTGCTTCCACGGATAATTCTAACACCTGGCTTTCAGAACTAGGACATCCCCATTCTAGCCTGCTGATCTCTCAAAACCAGGTTTTACCCAGAGTCGAACCACACCTACCATCTATCCGGACTCTTATCCAGACCTGGATTTCACAGTCCTAATGTTCATTCAACGTCCACAATAAATAGCTATCGATGTCCCCAGGTTGACACAGGTCTTTTCCACTTCTACCAATAGCCTGATTAGAAACTAAGAACCAAAGACATTTCCAAACCCATATATCTTATATAGTAATTTGTTCTTATCGAGAAGTGGTATCTATTGCCTATCACCACTGCTGCCCACTGCATCTTGGTATCTAAATCACCAAGGAAAACGCAACTCAGTCAGGCATTGGAAGGAACAACACTTTACTCACATAAAAAAGAGACAGAGCATAATCAGCTTCAGGAGTGGGCACTGGTCCCCCATGGCCAGTGGCCAGTGGCCTACACGAACCCCTCTTGCGCCGCAGAATAAAGGACCCCATCCTCTACGGGGACAGATGTAGTAGTGGGGTTAGCCAGGAACCACATGACACACATGCTTAAGCAGAACAAAGGAGCACATATAGAGTCTGAAACAGGGAAAGGTGTGCCCCCCACAAAGTGACCAGTCCAGCACAGGCTGTGAGGACTCTTTCTCTCTTGGTATGGAAGGTTCCAGGCCCAAGGTCCACTCTTATGAGGATGAGTGAGGTCCAAAGACTGCACCCAGGAGACTCCCTTTCCCAATAGTTCTACTTTCCAGAGTTACTCTACTTAGAAATGTATTATTTATATTGTCTTTAAGTGTGTTATCATTCATCTTCCAATAGCAATATAAATGTATCTCAGTGACTAGAATATTTTTATCAGATATGGATTTAAAGAATTTTTTTCTGAATTTGTTTTCAGCTCCCACTCTGTATCATATAGATTCACTTAAACTTACCTGGGGCTATACCTTCCCCTCTTCCTGAAAATAGACCATCAACTCGTCATGAAACTGTAACCCAAGTGGGCTGTGACTTACAAGATTATAAATACTAAATGAAATAAATCTCATTGGACAAATTAGAATGATTAGAATCAGAATGATTACATTAGAATCAAAACAGTCAAGTTAAAATTACTGATTAAAATAAAAAATTAGCTATGAAAAATGTTCAAATCAGTGCCTGCATTTAGAATTTGACTAAAACATCTACAAGTTTTCCAGAAAGAACTTAAAAAATCAGTCCCTAAGCCGACACGATAACTGTGTTCAATGCCATTGCTATAGCAATGAAGAACTCCTCGGTTGGGCATCTCTAGTTACAAGCAGATAGGGAGCCAAGGCATATAAACTGCCCTCCCCTCACTGAGACATGCTCTCGTCCAGATAGCGAGCGAGATTGGATCACAGATCTGAATCCAAGTGGAGGAAGGGGGACGAGTCTTGAATTCCTTCACTGTGCAAATGTGCAGGTGGCTTTGGGATATTTACCAAAGATCTTAAGAAATCTGGAAAAGATCATCAAACCACTGGAATGCACTCCATTTTTTTTAACATCTTTATTGGAGTATAATTGCTTTACAATGTTGTGTTAGCTTCTGCTGTATAACAAAGTGAATCAGCTATATGTATACATATATCCCCATATCCCTCATATCCCCATATTGTGTCTCCCTCCCACCCTCCCTATCCCTCCCCTTTAGGTGGTCACAAAGCACCAGGCTGATCTCCCTGTGCTGTGTGGCTGCTTCCCACTAGCTGTCTATTTTACATTTGGTAGTGTATATATGGCCATGCCACTCTCTCACTTCGTCCCAGCTTACCCTTCCCCCACCCCGTGTCCTCAGGTCCATCCTCTACGTCTGCATCTTTATTCCTGTCCTGTCCCTAGGTTCATCAGAACTTTTTTTTTTTTTAGATTCCATATATACGCACTCTATTTTAAATTCAAGTTTGAAATCACTTCTTGGAACTACACTAGATAGGAGCACCTTCAAACCTACAGTATATGACCACATATAATTAGGTAAGTACCAGATTTGTTTAGGTTGTAGCAGAATAAATGAATAATGTGATTTTACTGAGTTAGTACATCACTTATTAAAGCCTTGGTCCCCCAAACATCACCAGCAGTGTAACCATCTCCAGGGTGGTTACAGGTTAGCAAGGAGCTAAAAACACAAGTTTTTTGAAACCAGTGAAGAATCAGAGATCTTTGCAATCTAGCAGGAGGTTAATTTGTCCTCGGGCACTATTGAATTAAGCTGAAGAAGGACCTCAAGGGATATGTTTATCACTCCTGCGGTGTTCTTTCAGCGCAAAGCCAGTGACCCAAGAGACAGGAGTGGAGCTCTAGAAAATCATATGGTTTTCCTGGCCAGGAAAGTGGCCCTTGTCCCATGATCTAACACCAACAGCACAATATTCACCCACATAGTAGGGACTGATATACAAAAGAGGCTTTTCTTTGTGGCACACAAACACACACAAAAAATTAGGTCTGCTTTTCTTTCACCCTGTTCAAATGTGTGGGATTTCATAGTATGGTACTAGACCAGCTCAATACCTGATGGAAATAACTCAAGAGGAGGATACAGAGGGAAGACTGAATTCAGAATGCTCTGTGAAAGTACATCTGTTTCATATGAGACACACAATCTGTCTCATTCCAACCTGCATTTCTGGGTCACTTGAGACATTTAAACTGCACTTATAATTAACAGCTATTTTTAAACAGCGAAAAAATAGAGCACTTGGTAAGGTACAAAAGCATTAAAATTGCCCCAGTTTCGCTTTTCAATAGGACACACCACCGCAATATGCTTCAAGATCAAAGAGAGCTCAGAAAAAAAGAGAGAGAAAGAGAGACAGGCCGATCAGTGGGGATAAATTGTTCCCATTATGATGGTGTAAGAATAGGGTTCTTTCAATTGAAACAATTTAATAACCACATTCATTACATTGGTGTCCACTTGGTTTTATCTGAGCAGTTTTTGCGTAACTGGGGACTAAGCTCAATTGAGCTTATTCTCTAGAAATTAAGACGTGCAGGGTTTGACATTCAGAAATTAAGTACTAATAGTCGATCAAGAAGTTGTCTCGAGATTGTCCCTGGATGTAGTGAGATCTGCCTACCACTAATTATGGCAAATGCAAATGCATTCTCTAAAAGACCTGCCCCAAATTTTCATTAGCTCATTTAAAGGCAGTTAAGGTTATATTAGGGTGATGATGGGATATCAGAGTCTCCCCTTTGGAATATGTTTATAGAATCACTTTGCAAAGCATCACTTGCATAGCATAAGTATAGCATTGCCATCTGTAAACTTGTTTTCCCCTCAGCTATCAACGGAGGAAATCTTTCAGAGCACTCTTCTAATATTCTGTGAGATCAAGACAACCAAACAGAATCACGACAAACACTGGAAGTGCTGATTTAATGAACAAGGGAATCATTGATTTAGGAGGAAAAAAAATCACTAATTTTCCAGGGTTGACTTCAGCTTTGGATAGCTACATACTAGAAAAAGTGGTGGATTTTTTGCCAACCAGCTTTCCTGAGAATGGTTACATTGCCAGTTCTCAACTGCACTATGGAGCATAATGTGTCATTTGAAGTGTAGTTTATCCTAAAGTGCTATTTAAAAAAAGATATTAGGCATGGAGCTGTAGAAAAGCATGCAGAAGAAAATCCAGGGTTTACATATCATGTATTAGATATACACAGTCCATTCCTGTTTGCTATCCTCACTAGGATCTAATTCGTGTACAGGAAAATTTAAGCGTACACTAAATCCTTCTTTGTTTTCCTATTGCTGCCAAACAAGTGGAGAGTAAGAATTGTTGAAACATATATTGGGTGGCAACTTTGTAATAGCTGCACTTCTTCTTTCCTTCTTTTTTCCAGAAGACAAAGTGTAAAAACTGAGAAGTTACCCTTACCTCTACAAAAGCTTTTAAATAATGGCTTTTCCAGGAGCAACGGCACTTCTCTCACTAGACCATTTCCCCAGATGGAATTTGCAATATAAAGCCACTATAGACTGGCTTATTGAGGAAAGAAATAGACTTGTACAAATCACTGGGAAGATAAATAAGCTATAGCAATCAATAAATTAAAGCCAGGCGGGGAAAAAAAAAATCAAACTCCGGCATTCCAGACCAATTAAGATGTTATTTACTGCCCATGTGATTGTAACTTCGATGCTCTCCTTCCTTGTTTTCACACCATAGGCATCTGTTTTGCTGAGAGAAAGATATATAACTGATGTGTAAATAGAAAATGATATAGATAGATATGTCCCATAAAACTGTTAATCTGTGCTCCACATTAAATATAAAGTACATTTTTTATTTAGACACTGCACTGGTATAATTAAAATAAAGTATGCTAGCTTTTTCAGTAGTCATTTCCAACCATAGAGATCAAATAACAGTGCAACAGCAGCATGAAATGTGGTTATAATAGCCTGAGACCACATTTCCTGAAACTAAAACATTGGAGATAATAGTGTGAAGGTACAAATTAAATGCAAATAAAACAGATTCCTTATTGTTGCTAATCCCTGGATTGGGTTTCAGTGGGGAAATTTAGCAGTAGTGGTTAACTTCTTTGTACAGTAATCATTGACACGTTAGCAGTTACATTTTGAGATCATGGATGGAAACTATCAGCGAAGGATTTGAGAAGACTACCTGTCCATCTTTCAGGAAGAGAGTGGAAGTGGCCTGGGGCAAATCAAATAAAAATATACTGCCCAGACTGCCTCCGGGACACTTATGGCACTTGGCCAACAGTCATTGATTTGTTTCCTAATTGATGTACATTTTTGTGGCAACCTACTTTCATTCGCCAGCAGAAGCTCTTTTTGATTTCAGAGGTGTGTCAGCACGTCTTAGCAACATCCCATTTTCTAGGCTGACTGTTCTGAGAACATCTCAAACAATAACACAAGGGGACTTAACATAGTCGGCTTGTGTTACAACTTCTGGTTTTCCTACACTGTAATAAGCCTACATGCCATGGAGATCAAATGTGGCTGGTGTAATAGAGATGTTTTTTAAACCCGAAAATATGATTTAAAGTAAACGTAACAGAATCACCTTTTCCCTCAGCCCAGTTTCATATGGACCTTACTACTAGCGTTCAAAACAGTCGTTGAGCAATTAAGTTTCTTGGGATTTTCAAGTACACTGACATGAGTAGCTGTTCTGATGAGATATGGCCTTATTCTAAATAAGTAACTAACTCATGTTTTGGAGATTTCTGGTAAACAACCTCTTTCTAGTCTTTTATAAAATAGCATTTGTCTCGTAATTCTATAATTTGCATCTCTCAGCTTTCAGGACAGTGTTGGGCATGTTACATTCTATACTATTACCCTCTGTAACTACAAACAGCAGTAATAGTGTAAGCAAAACAACTTCCTTCCTCACTTCCGAACACTATCAGAGACTACCAAAAACGTCTCTGCAGTCCCTTCCTTACCCTGAAGCCTTATATGTCTGAAAGAGTCAAGAGCTACATTTACACAAGCTAATCCAGACTTCCTCCTTTTCCCTTCTTCTCCAAAATTAGGCGCACATAGCCCTAGGGGCACACAAGATGATGCACTGGAGTGCAAAGAAACCATCAGAAGATCTGCTTTTATTTATTTATATATTAAAAAGAAATGAAGTTTTACTACTAGTATATACACTATTAATGTAGATAATATTATAGTTTAGAAGGAAATGTACATATATTGAGGTGCATACTCAAAAACTTTATTTTCATGCATGATTTTTAAAGTTTGGAGACTACTAGGCTGGCAACTGCTATTAATCCTTCAAATATTAGTATGAGAAAGAATTCTGAAACTCCATGTGGTAAGCAGACTAATGCCCTGCTCCCTCCCCAAGGATTTCCAGGTCCTCTTCTCCAGAACCTGTGAATATGATACCTTGTGTGGCAAAAGAGACTTTGCAGATGTCACCCAAGGTATGGGCCTTGAAATGGGAAGAGCATCCTGGATTACCCAGGTGGGCCCGATCTAATCACATGAGTCCTCAAAGGTGGAGAACATTTTACTGGCTGCACTGAGAGAGAGAAAGAGATGTGACAATGGAACAGGGTCAGATAGATGCCATATGAGAAGAATTTGACTCATCACTGCTAGTCTTAAAGACAGAGGAAGGGGCCACAAGCCAAGGAAGGCGCCACAAGCCAAGGAAGGCAGACAGTTTCTAGAAGCTAGGAAAGGCAAAGAAAACGATTATCCCCTAGAGCCTCCAGAAGGAATGCAGCTCTGTCAACAAGTTATCTTAGCCCAGTGAGACCTCTGACCTACAGAACTGCAAGATAATAAACTTGAGTTATTTTAAGTCACTAAATTTGTGGTAATGTGTTAAGGCAGCAATAAGAAACTTAACATACTCCACCTGCCCTAATTCTGAATGCTGGAGTATTAAGACAGATCTAAGTACTACACCAAATGGATTCAAGAACATTTTTTGGTCAATGTCTCCTGAGTGTACATCACTAGGGGAACAAATAGCAGCAAAGTATGTTAAAGTTGATGAAATATTATTTGCAAAAAATGGAAACAGAACAAAAACAAGATATTTGGCCAAGAAGAGGTAAGAGTTTTCAGATATGATTTTTGCCCATTATCTGAACATTATCTACAGTGCCACCAAATATCAAAAAAGAGTAAAAAAGCCGACCTTAGAATAAGTTGCATTTTCCCCAAATCTAAGGCCCTTAGAAAAAATTTAAACCCTTTCCTCAATATTTGAACTTCATAAGGTAAAATTTCCAGGGATGACAGTATCGTGCTGGAAACATTAATGTGCCAGCATGAAATAATATCACCCTGTAGGAGGTAATAAAGGCATAAATTATGTCAAATTGTATCTGGTTCATGGATGTTACTGTGCTTCTTATGGGAAGATACAGCTAACAGGCAAAGAACACCTTCCTATCTCCCTCAGAAAATTAAAGTCATGTGCACAAACAGCAGTCTAAGAAATCAGGGAACCCGTTTGTGGCAAAATGAAAATGTGCCATGTTATAGATACACCTCCTAAAGATATGAAATATCTCGTTACAGTAGAACATACTTTTTCTCCTGGTCTTGGTCATCATAGAACGAACCATTAAGTCATTTACATTACAAGTGGTGGCTCCTACTCCTCTTAGGTAACATAATACACTAAATGAACTTGCTGCTAGGCTATATATAGTGCTCCATTATGGACTCCAGCTATTAACTGGTTTGGGGTCATGGGCCATCTCGGTTAATGTGAGGAATCTATTCTTCTTTAAGTAAAATGTTCAATAGCATCTCCTATTGAAATGGGCCGGTTTCAAACGATATGTATCATTAGGCATGTGCCAATGTACATGTGTATGGGATTTCCTGCATTTATTTATTTAGGATAAGAAAACAGAGTCTATTTTGCAAAGTTTAAAGAAAGTAATTACAGATGCCATTGTGTACCAAAGTTATTTAAAAGTCTGAAAAAAATGTGGCATGAGGAAAATGCAAAACTCTATAAGCCACATTGCGATTTAACCCTTTTGGAGCTAAAGCACTAAGGCGGGGAAAGCTGCTTTTCTCTTCTTTGCCCCTGTTTGAAGATGCATATAGATGACACTGCAAGCAGAACCATCTCTTTTGCTACAACCTGGGTAATAATGTGCTCAGTTAATCTATACAGCATAGAATCATCCTCTCAAAAAGTAATTTACTTCTTTAAAAACTGGAAGGAAAATAAATATGGTGCAGTAAAATTGAGTAACGGAATCTATCTGGACGTTTCACAAAACATTTCATTATGCTGACAATTCCCAGAAGTGCTCTCAAGAGTGCTTTAAGCTGAGGATTACTGCACTGGAGCTGATGGACTTTTTTTGTAGCCCCTTTAAAAGGCAGTGAACCATTTTTCTATTTTATTTAAATAATGCCCCTTAAAATGGATTTTTAGAGGTATAATAACTCCTTAAGAGTCAGTTATGCTAAACAGTTTCTCTTGATAGAAATGTTGTAAAACTCGTTAACTGCACAGTTTCAGATGCCGGCTTGGTGAACACTAACTGACATGTGAATGACCAGAGTTTGTAAGATAAATTGCAATAGTTGTCGTATCACACAGCTAGCATTGCACAAGCTGGAGGCCACAAGGGTCTCCAACCTGACAGAAAATTACTTCAAGATGAATGAAAAATGCTTGTTTCTCTTTATTAGTTTTTAGAGAACAATGAAAATGTTGAACTGTTTACAGAGGGCTGATTAAATGTGGTCAGCGGGGCCACATCCCTACTGCTAAGTGTTGGCCTCCCCCTCCCACTCAGCCCAACCTACATACTCACACACCACACCGTTCCAAGCGCCCGTCCCCACCCTTTGCTCCCTGCCACGTGCATCTCCTTAGAGGCTATTACGGCTGCACATCTGTGTGAGAAGTGTGCTCAATCTGACATCTGACATTCCACTGCTGCTCGGTGCTGCAGAGGCCTTTGTTAGGTAAAATACTGTTGTCAAGCCTAACAAGCAGGTCACGCAATTTGCTGGACACTGCAGCAGAGAACAGCCCAGGATGAATTGCTTCAGCTTCAAACAATGCCCAGTTCCATATTGGAATACATATGTACTTCTTTCATTGTGCCGCACTACAAAAAGTCATGACATTTTGTTTTTTTTAAGGCTTTAATTAAAAAAAAATGTTTCTAGGGTTAGACTACCACAAAATAGCATTTTTTGTTGTATTAGGGTAACTACTGTCTTATGGCTAAAGGAAACGGCATGAAGTGCTTTAATTGGTCATTTGTGGTTTAAATCCCATTTATGTTTTACCAGAAAGCACAGTGAGAGGAAAGGCACTAGCTACTATTTTAGCTGACTGTTTGGCGTACTTAAAGGGGTGGTCAAAACCAGGGCATTTAGGAGAAAGATTCTCACTTCGTATTTCCACAAAGTAAACAGCCCTTGATGGAAAGAAATATGAGAACTCATTAATAAGCATATGCCAAGCAGGAAGAAAAGTCTTTTTAACCAGACCAAGCCAAATAAATCAGATCCAGAACATGTTTCAGTAAAGTAAAAAATTAAGGAGAAGCAAATCACTGCCATTTCAGCTCAACAAACAGCTTTCCATGGCCCATCACCTTCCTCACTCCTAACCTCTCCCTCTCTCTCACACACACACACACACACACACACACATCAGGGAAATAAACAGTAATAGGGAGCAGTTCAAATGCTATTTGTGGCATTCTGACACAATACAGAGTGCACACCCCTGATGTGCAAGCAGGATTCTCTTCCCCTCTGTGCAGAACATGCATTCTGAGCCTATTATGTGTATAAACAATGGCATATGTAATTACCTTTCTAGGGTGGCAATTATTCCTCAGAATCAACAACCAGACTTAAAGCATATTCCCCCAGAAGACATTTGGGGATCAATTCTGGGTCAATTACATCTGGCTTTGATTTATCACATGGTGTCAGGCTATGTTAAAAAAAGAAAGTTTACCAAAAAAAAGATTATGAGGTAAAGGCTAAAGGTTTGGCTCAAATTGGTTTCTTTCCAACTTTGCTTTCTCCCAATTGCTCTGCCCTCCCCCATTCTCAAAACAACTGTGATTTGCTGGGTTTTATCCATTAGATAGTTTGCTGTTCAGTAATAACTAAATGCAATGAATCTAGACTATGACCAGATTTGAACTGTCCCCCACCCCCAGGCAGTGGGAATTTCCCCTGGGACGCAGCAGAGGGTAGGGGTTAATAGTTCAGGCTTTGGAATCTAAAAGATCTGCACTTAGATTCCCCATGACTTAAGATACACATCTGTGCAATGGATAATACCCACTTCAAATGGTTGCTGTGTGGTTTAAATGAGATAATTAAGAGGCTCTGTGAAAAGCACTAAGCTCAGCACCTGGCACATCATGAGTACGCACTGAATAGAATGATTGCTCTTCTATTGATGGACAACCCAGAGGAGGAGAAGCCGAGCAGCCCCGCCCCTGTGCAGGGGAAGCAGAGTGGATGTTGGTATGAATGACAGGGCTGAACTGGTGAATCCAAGACACCAATTAAGAGGACCAGTGAACTAGACAATATACGAAGTATCCAGCTGATTTGGACTCATTCTAAGTACACTGAGGTAAACTACAAACTAATAGAGGTGCTGCTCTGTTAGCAAGACCCCTCTGTCCTTTACAGAGCCTTACGAGCCACAGATGAAAAAAGCTACTTTACATGCCTTGATCACCAAATATTTACTGAACACTTACCTACTATGCACCAGGCACTGTCCTAGGTACAAGGAATACAGAGGTTGTCCCCCTAAAAAATCTCCCAGAACAGTAAATAGATATCTACAATTTAGTACACTACAGGTTCATAACTCAGACTTCCTGGAAGCTACTTCATGCAAACTGAAAGTAACACAACCAATATCCAGTATCACCATCAGGAGTTTGGGGGTGGGGCAATGCATCCTGTTAAGGATGAATCATATAATTAAAGTCATTGGTCAAATTAGAGTTATTCCTTACTGAGGAGCAAAATAAAAGTTTTTAGAAATTAAATAAAAAGGAATGATTTGAGAATTCTCAACAAATTCTTTAGGGAGCCATATAATGCTCCATTCAAAGAACACTTTATATCCATTTTATAGGGAGCAACGTTGTTTATTAAATGAGAGAAACAGCACTGACACAGTTCATTTCTCAAGCAGCACATAGTGCTATTGGCAGTATGTACTGGCAGCTTAATTAAGAAGTCTGTTGATGATGTTAAAAAAAAGCTGGCACATTTTCAATTCAAATGTGGACACTACTCAAGACAAAGACATGTCTATTGTTGGCTCATACATACTAAAATGTGTCACAGACACCATGTCTACAGTCATATTAGCATCTTAACACTGGAAAACTCATGACTTATTCCCAGATCAGAAGTAATTTTTTGGAAAAATTGTATAGTCATCCAACTTATGGAATACAGACAACACAATGAACACTGAAATAGCCAAATTTTCATACAGAGCCTTTGCTCAGGTCTCTTTTGCTCCTTCCCTGCCCTTTCTTGGGTCCATGAACAACACCCTCAATCTTGAGGCAAACCTTTCCCCTCTCCATGCTAGTAACTCACTTGGAGTGGCAGACCCCTAGGGCATTGAAGGCAGAGGCCTATAGAGACAACAGATTTAATTTACCTCCCTACTTTCCAAGAAATGTACAAACACAATATATTTCTTCAATATACAATCTACACCTAAGGGGGAAAAAGGATTTATGCAAATTTGCTCCAACTATAATGTATTAATATCTCTAAAGTCTCCTGAATGTACATGGAATCAATAAAATGGGTCCTAACTATCAGAAGTCCAAAAAAAATGGAATTAAGATGTCCTGACTTGCCCACATTAGGAATTTTGTTTTGTTCTGTTTTGTATTAAAGAGATTTAAAATACTTACAGAATATACTTTTCCATTTGTTTCCTGTTTTAGAGACATGCTGAAGAGCAGAAGACCAAACAACAACAAAAAAATGTATGCCCTGAAACTGACTGTAAATCCACTGAAGGCAGGGACCACATCTTATTTGTCTCCTCATTTTCCCTTCCCTGTTTTGTACAGTGATTCACACACAGTAAGTACTCAATTAAGTTGAAAAGGCAATGCATGTTTCAATTCACTTTAATTTGGAGGGGTTGCATTGATTTAAGAAAAAGCTGAGATAAAAAGGAGAGGTTCAACTTTCCTGATTTCTGGCTGGTGAGGCACACTGTCTTGAAAAATTCCTTTGCCGAAGCTTGCATAACACTGGCATCATTAACTGCTGGTCACTCACTGTGGCATTCTATCTATCTATCTATCTATTCATTATTTATGGCTACGTTGCGTCTTCACTGCTGCACATGGGCTTTCTCTAGTTGTGGCGAGCAGGGCTACTCTTCATTGAGGTGCACAGGCTTCTCATTGCAGTGGCTTCTCTTGTTGTGGAGCACGGGCTCTAGGTGCGTAGGCTCAGTAGTCGTGGCTCATGGGCTTAGTTGCTCCGTGGCATGTGGGATCTCCCAGACCAGGGATTGAACCATGTCCCCTGCATTGGCAGGTGGATTCTTAACCACTGGGCCACCAGGGAAGTCCTTCACCGTGGCATTCTTAATGTCTTGATTTGTTTCCATTTTTGCTGACGGTAACAAGATGATTCTCCAACAGTTGCCTTTCCAACAAGAAAATGTGAAAGGTGATCTGAAGCCAGTATTCAGCGAAGCAGGTATTCAGTCTATCTCCATCCTACAGACAGTACACCTGTGAACAAAATGGAAACAAATTATTAACCTAAGCCTTTTGAAGAACAACTTTTCAGAAGTACAATGGTTGGTCTTTTGTTGATCGCTAAAATTATTTAGCTCAACGTTTCAAAAACACAACCAGAATCTTTTATGGTGATAATGCTGTTTAAAGTTTTCTTTCTTTACCTTAAATAATGACTTTGAAATCCATGCCACCCCCAGGCACAAATCCAAGCCTAATAAAATCAGAAATACCACATATCTGTGCATTTTGAAAACAAAGGTTCCTTCCCTACCCAGGTAGAGATTCTGTGTGTTTTCCCTTGCCTTGATAAATAGGAATAAAACCCCTCATGAGATTCTGAGCCCTATCCCTTCGTGAACAGCAAAGTTCCTGCTTACGTCCCATCAGGTAGCACCAAAGTGTCTGGCTGGGAAACAACAGCTGCAGATAGAGAAGCCCACTGTGAAGCAATTTGGGCAGGCAGGAGCACACTTTCTCCAGCAAAGGCTCTGAACGAACCAGGTGGGTAAAAGAAGAATGCATGAACACTTCAAAATCAGCTCCATGGCAAATGCCACATGAGAGGAGCCTAGAAGGATCCAGGTGGGTTCCACCTTAGGCTTTTCAGTCATACCCATGCACATGTATATCAGTAACACAATCTTAGACCAGGAAAGAAAGACATCTTTGCAAGAAACATTTTTACTCATTTACATGCTCATGGGCTACTGTCTCTCTGAGATGTCCCACTGAAGTGGGATATAAAGCAAACCAATACTCAAGTAAGATTAGCCTTAACACAATTTATTAACTAATTTATTTTATTTATTTGGGTTTCTAAAAATTGGTCAAAAGCAATTGCATATATGTTTAAAACACCTTTCAGCTCATGAGCCAAAATGTCATACTACACGAGCATTTAAAATCCACCTAGAGTCATTTTAGGTTCTTCCTTCTCTATCCATTACATCAAACTTGTCACTGAAGGCTTTTACTTCTTAATGTGAAATGTCTTTTGCAGACCCCTTTTCTTCTGAATTGCTACTAAAAGTTCCCTGCTTTGTCAGGCCCTATTCTCCTCAGCCTGGACTATGACAGCCTCCCAGCTATGCCAAGGTCTCCTCTACTGCAGTCTCAACTCCTTCCAAGTGATGCTACTTCCACTGGGCCTCCACTTTAGCCATTCATTCCAAGATCCCTCTGAGCTAGGACCCCTGAAATCTCCATTTAAGAGGTTTAGTGTAACTGTGACCTTCAGCCCATCATCAAGCAGGCAAAAGAGAAGCAAACTCAGCCCCTTTTTGGCCACAATGCACTGAATTGCAGAGTTTACTCTAAACTGCTTCATCATCATTTTTCCCTTTGTTTCCCTACCAACCCCAGACATGCTGGCCCAATCTTCAAAACTGCTTCTGTCACCTAAAGGGGTGGGATAGGGAGGGTGGGAGGGAAGAGGGAGGAGATATGGGGATGTATGTATATGTATAGCTGATTCACTTTGTTATAAAGCAGAAACTAACACACCATTGTAAAACAAACATACTCCAATAAAGATGTTAAAAAAAACAAAAAACAAAACACCTGCTTCTGCACTGACTAGCTTTCCCATTTCCGACAAGGCTTTGTGCCTTGCCCAGAACCCAAATATTCTTGATGAGGACCCTGATACAACTTTTCCCCAGATTCTATTTCAGGACTCCAGCCGCTGGCTGGGATCCGGCTGTGAATAGATTGTCCACTGCCATACCACCATTCCTGACTCCGAATCTCACTGGCTGTCTACATTCTAGTTGCCCAAATCTCCTGCTGAACTGCATTTCCTCAGATCCAACAGCTTCCCTGAACCAATCCCAAGATCCTCCTGGTCTCTGAGGACTGACTGCTGGCTAACCCTAGTGCAGCCAGGCTCCCAGACCCTGATACACCTAGTCTTCACTTCGTGCTGTTTCCTGGCAATCTATGCTGCTGAGGTCCTGCATAGGAGCCCTCTTTTCTCAGCCTAGACAAATTCTAACACTATAATGTTTTTACAACACCTATCTTTTTATTCATTAATTCAATTAATCATTTATTAATTTATACTCACTTCATTGCATTAAAAAAATAACGAGGTTAATACTAACTTAGTTTAAAAAAACAAAACAAAACCAAATCTTACATGATTACCTGTAGCCTAACCACAGCCTGATTTCTGAAGTTTTCCACTTCACTTCCTAGTCTCCAACATGAAGCCTCTGCTTCAGGCATACAACTCTACTGACCTCTAAGCTCATTCTGAATCTTTGTTCACCCCCTCTTTTCTTCCTTCTTAATTAGCTCCTTTCATCCTTTGGCATCTCACTCATGACATGATCTAAGAAGTCTTCCCCAAGAAACAAATCCACTTTACCTTTCCCTTATCTGGATTCCTCGGGAATAATCAATATCACACTGTTTAAGTGCTTGGTTTTCACTAAATGTTTCATATACATTAGCTCCCCAGACAGACTGTTAAGTCTTTGAGAACTGGAATAAAGGCCATGTCTTGTAGTTGTTATGGTGCCTCCAAAGTACTTGATGTTGACCTCTAACAGGAAGGCAAAGCTCCACTTCCACCCTTACTCCACTCCCCAGCCCCACAGCCATGGAGGAAAAGAGACCAGGTAACTGAATCAGTTACTGGATTCAACTAAACTTCTTAAAAGGAAGTGGAGCTTTTGGTGTATTGAGAGGAAAATTTAAAGTTTTAACCTGTAGGCTTCTGTGTTTTCTTTGGAGTTGTCTCTTGGGGTTCTCACTCTCTTTGGACTGCTTCTCTCTATTTCCATGTGGCCAATGAGGCAAAAGAGGTCTGGAACTACCCCCCACTTCAGACATGCTCCTCAACTACCATCTACCCCCAACCCAGATAAAGCCTAGGGTGGAATAATTAGACCAGCTCTAACTTAAACCTTTCCTTTCATTTTTTTCTTCTGCCTCATCTAGCCACTAGTGAAATATGATCTAAAGAGCTGGACCCAGGAGTAAGGGACCAAGGAGGCTTATCTGTGTGCAAGACACAATATTTCCAAGCAGCTCCATAATGGTAGCTGAGCTCATCAGAAACTGCGTTAGGTTTGAGGGAGAGGTGAGGGCAGGGGGTAGGGCAGCACCCAGGTAATAAATAAGAATATATGTGTATGTACTTGAGGTCTAACCTATGTTTATCTCCTCCCACCGCTTGTAGCCTCAGGGGATACCTGGATAAAATTCTGTGGGTCCATCTCAACATAAGTACTAACCTAAGTATATGCTGAATAAATACTTGTTAATTTATTTTTCTATAGTAAAGGTCTAATAGACCAAGAATTTTAGGAAATTTTGAAGTTCTGGGTCAGAGTTTTTTATGATTTATGTATTAAATACCTGCCTGACACAAAAGCTTAAAGTAATTTTTTTTTTCTATAAATCCATTTCTCTACAAACACAAGTCTTACAACAAAGATCTCTGAGTCTGAGATCTTTTTGAGAGTGAGGATGCAAGCAAGACAGATCCTGGGGGTTTTACAAGGCTTTCCACCAAAGATTAAAGCAAGTGGGCTTCTTCTATTGTGAAATTTTGAATTAGCACTTACAGATGACCAAAGTCCACTGTAGAATCATGTAATATTCATATCTCATGTATTTTGAATATTTAAACATATCACATACACACACTATATATGTGCATATATACATAACCTTGATATATACTACTTGGAAAGAAATGGAAAATGGATGCAGGCGTATTCCAAAGTCATGAGATCATTTGTCACTTGTCCAAGTCTGAAACAATGCTCTTAACTGGCATATGATACAGAGACTGCCAATTGTCCCCTAATACCCATTCTCCCCTTTTTCCTTTATTGATAGAACTCCTGAACGTTGAAAGGTATATGACCATAAAAATTATATTTTCAAGTCTTCTTGGCAGCTAGGTATGGCTAGTAGGGTGTGAGCAGAAGTTAGGGGTGCAACATCTAAGGAATGCCTTTAAAGACGATGCTTATAAATCTTCAGACATATGAATGAAGCTAACAAGCAGGGATAGCAGAATAGTAAGATAGAAGTTTATTTCTTCCTTACTCAACAGTCTACACATAAGCAGTCCAAAGCTGATGTGGCTGATACAGCACCTCCACTGTCAGGGAGCTCCTTCTAGCTTGTTTAAGCTACTATATTTCGGTATAGGTTAGGCTGCTATAACAAATACAGCACTATAATTCTATCTCTGCCACTTACTAGCTATCCACCCTTGGGCAAATTATGAACTTGTTTCTAACATGAGGGTGTGTCTTTTTTTTTTCCTTCCCATTATATTCCCCACTTCTAGCACTGTTTGCATACAGTAAGCATTCAATAAAAATGAGTTATTACTGCTGTTTCTGCTGTTATGCCAAATCTAGACAAATAATGCCATACCTTAACAACTAACCATTAGATACTTCCAGTAAAAATCTGAAATAATACAACTAATCAACATGGTGTACATTACAGTGATCACATTTTCTGACCCAAACTTAGAAAACATGGTCTGACAAAAGGTTTTTTTCTGACTTGTGAATTTAGTATTATGAAAATTTGTATATGCTAAACCATTGGTTGTCAACTTAATAAACTGACTTTATTTTTCTACAATTACCTGCTTAAATTGGTCAGCCCTGGAAAGTCAAGCCATATAGCCCCAAGAGTATTATTGGTTCTGTCCCCTCTAGTTTTTATTACAAAGTTCCACTGCGCATGCACATGATACACACAAAAAAAACCTGATTACTCATTTATGGTTGTGAATTTGTATTGCAATAGGTCAGAATCTCCAAAAAATAATTCTTATATTTTTCCCAAGGAAGAAGAACACTTCCTGCTTCTACAAAAATAGCATGGATGAGAGTTTTCAGTAAAATACATTTCTCCTATTGACGAGCATTTAATACACACACACACACACACACACACACACACACACACACACACGCATGCACGCACCCCTGGCTGCTTGGATTTCACAAGTGGTACCATTTGCCAGTCATCGAAGTAATTCAGTCTGATCTGTTGAGGTGATGGATTCTGACAACCTACATAAGCCTGTCATTAAGAGGAGGATAGATTATGGTCTCCATTCAGGACATTATAGTGCTTACATTTCTCATCCATACAGCCTATGAAACATAAGGGGAAAGCAAGAAGATGGAAATAAAGTTGAACAAGGACTTACTGCTTCTCTCGCCAATGAATGATATGAGCAGATCACCAGTCCACACTTTCTACTACGTATATATAAAGTTCTATTTCTTTCTGGCTAATATAAAGACGTTTTACAAAGAACATAAAGATTATGCACAAAAGTGACTATTCAGTAATTTAAATCTACCTTGAGACCTTGTGCTTCCACTTTTAAAATATTATTTTTTCCTCTTTCACCCTATGTATTTAGCCATTTTTCTTCTCTATAATTTTCTTACATACTTAAAATTTTCATCTAGAATGGAGATTATATCTCAAATGAAATTCATTAATTAGGTGAACTGAAAAAGACAAGTCTGAATTAATGAAAAGTCTACACTATGGACTATTGTCAAAAAGATCACGATAGGGCTTCCCTGGTGGTGCAGTGGTTGGGAGTCCGCCTGCCAATGCAGGGGACGCGGGTTTGTGCCCCGGTCCGGGAAGATCCCACATGCCGCGGAGCGGCTGGGCCCTTGAGCCATGGTCACTGAGCCTGTCGGAGCCTGTGCTCTGCAACGGAAGAGGACACGACAGCGAGAGGCCCGAGTACCGCAAAAAAAAAAAAAAAGATCATGATAATAGCAACAGCTGATGTTTGAGAGTTTAGAACATGAAAATCACTGGGCTGAACACTTTACAAGCATTATCTCATTGAATCCTTTTACAAAAGTCCTGGCGCAGGTATTACCACCCCATTTTTACAAATTAGAAAACAAAACCTGAGAGATATTAAGTAACTTGCCTAAGGCCACATAGCTAATGAGTGATAGAACTACTTTCAAACCTTAGTTTGTCTGACTCCAAAGTTCATGTTCTTTACCAGCACACCAAACTGCTGGGGTTTTCCTTTAATCAATTATAATAATAAAGCAATATCTCAGATTAACAAAACTCTGAAGTGCCGAGGAACCCTGCCTTACTTAAAAAAATAAGAAGTATTTGAAATTAGCTGACCAATTATTTTAGTTTGGTAATAATTATCTGCCATTTATGAAGTACATACCAGGCACTTTGTATTTAATCTAACCCTCACAGCAACCTCATAAATTAGATAAATGTCTGCATTTTATAGATGAGGGAAAAGATACTCAGAGAAGCTAAGTAAAATTTGTCTAAGGTCACAAAACTAGTATGTGGCACAGTCTTTGCACTCTGCCATCTCCACACTACCTTATTACCTTTCCAGCAAGGCCTTTCTCTAAAGTGCTGGAAAAGGCTGCTTTTAAAAGTAAGAGTGCCATTCCCCTGTGATTATATGTATACTATTTATTAGCTCAGCAAAGCTTTAGTTCAGAGACAATGCAAAAGTAAACTTTAACCCAGGCCCTGCCCTCATTATCATAAATTCCAAATTTAGTGAGGTCCATGTTAATGGGTTTTACTGTATATAGAAAAGAGTTTAATAGTCACTTAGCCCTGCTCTATCTCCATTAACAAATCTAAAAAGCCACACAAAGGTGAAGGAAGGAAGAACAATGACCTCAAAACTATAACAGATAAGAAGTGCCTGTAATTAACACTCTAGAAAAAAGTCATGATACATAGCATATGCCAACACCACAATACAGTACATATGCCAATATGTAACAAGTGCAACCCTACAAGTGTAAGTGCTCTATTCATCAATTAAAGAAAATTAATCCTAATCAGACGTTCATATGAAGGAATACAGCCATAGCAAATCAGCAATAATAATTAAAAGTCCATTTCAAATCTCTTTGGTGAGCGGTGAAATGATCTGACATAGCCAGGCTGCCTGATCCTTTTTGCAGAGTTGTATAAATGTGCAATTAGGTGAAATTCCTAGCTATTTAACATGGTCGTCTTTACTACTCAAGCTGCAGTTGTTTCTAATGAAGACATGCTTCCATGTGCACCCCAAGTGGGAAAAATGTATAAGTTGTAACAGTCAAGAACATGTCCGCTCTGAGAGACAAGTCCATAATACACAGGGCTTTGCCACAGAGGTCATCACGGTGTTGCAAAGATTTTAAACAAATCGTACCTGCTTTGGAGGGGGCTACCTGAAACAGTCAGGAACCCACAGCTCTGTCACGTTACATCGTGGTTTTTTTCTTTTCTTTAGGTCAGCTTGTAAATGAGCTGCCACGTGCCTCTCTGCAAGGGAAATAGCCTTGGGACACAAGTGAAACAATCCAG
Organism: Lagenorhynchus albirostris; assembly: GCF_949774975.1. Lineage (NCBI taxonomy): Eukaryota > Metazoa > Chordata > Mammalia > Artiodactyla > Delphinidae > Lagenorhynchus > Lagenorhynchus albirostris. Next base: position 74,895,792 of record NC_083097.1, read on the forward strand.
GGGAAGGGCAGCCCAACTATGTGTTCAGGTATGATGCACTGTGGGGTAGGTGGTGGAATCAGATTTAAGATCATGTGTAGTCTGGCTAGACTCTCAACAGGTCACCTGCTTCCTAGTGATAGAGCCAAGGCTTAAAGTTGGGGCCCGTTAGCTGAGGGCCATCTTAAGGGATAGGTTTGCAGTCTCGGACACCCAGAGTGAACTAACCTCCCATTGCTACTCTACATGAAGTACAAGGTACTAACTTCCCTACTATATGAATGTTAATTGATCCAACTATCTGAAACTGCCATAACTCTGATAATCCTGCATCCTGTGTTGCTTGACTGGCATGCAAACCAGGCTCACCGAAGTGTATATTACTTTAGGATTCTGTCTTTCACTTTCACTTCCAACTCACTCAGCCACAGCATCATAACTATTACTGTTTCTTTTACAGTTGATTTCAAGTCATTGTAAGGTATTCCTGAAAAGGAACATGGAGTCTCATTCTCTGAATTTTTCAAAGTCAGAGTGAGAAGAAAACATCCTTCCCTGTGAGCATGGGATAAACTCTGAATTCTCTCAGAATCCTTCCCAACCTGAGTCTCTGATTGTTATTAATCAATTAAATCTTAAGAGATACCCAGCAAGTCCACTTCTAGAAATCTTTCCTACAGAAATACTAGTACAAGTTTATAAAAATAAAAACACTACCATGTTCACTACAACATTGCTTTTAATCGCAAAAATGTGAAATGATCTAAATGGCCAGCAGTTGAAGAATGGTTTATTAAGAACCATCCAAACCAAAGAACACCATGCAACCATTAAAAATAATAAGATATGTCTTGAGAAAAGGTATTTCCTGCCATATCAGTAAACAAAGGATGTCACACTCATCAGCGATTGCAGTCCTCCAACATGAGCCCGTGAGCCCTGAGGAAACTCAGGAAGAAAAGAATACCTGCCATCTAGCAGCCATCAGACTGTAGCCACTGCCTACCGTGGGCCCTGAGGAAACTCAGGATGTGAAAACACAGGATACAGTCCCCAGAGAGCTGAGGTGCATATCAAAGGAATGATTTCAGTGAGCCCAGACTCTTGCATCTTCCCATACAAAGAAAAGCGCTAAATTTCTTAACTTGGGATATCTGCTTTTCTTTAATTTACAATAATCTTTTGATGTTCCTGACTACCTGCCCTTTGTTACAAAACTTCTGTGTAACCTGGCTCCCCCATTGCCTCCTCCGAGTAGTTCTCTCAGGGTTACTGGAAATGCTGCCTCCCGGGCTTGAAGTCCTAAAAATTCCCACTGAATAAAACGTAACTCTCAACTTTTAGGTTGTGAACAATTTTTTAAGTCCACAGTCTCTTTTGACAGGAAAAGGAGTTCAGTGAAAAAAGGAAAACGCAGAACAAAACATATAGTGTGTTACCATTTGGGGGGAAAATACAACTGTGTATGTATATAAATAAACATATACATGGAGAATATGGAGATATATGAAACAAAAAGATCTGTTTTAGAGAGCTGTAAGTATAAATATATAGCTATGTATATTTCTGTTATGTGACATTCAGGTAGAAATATTTCTATTATATACTTATATATACACACATTTGCACATGCATAGAAAAATCAGGAAGAATAAGTCAGCTTGGGCTGCAATAAGAAATACCATGAACTGGGTGACTGAAACAACATTTATTTCTCATAGTTTTGGAGGCTGGGAAGTCCAAGATCAAAGTACTAGTAGATTTGGTTCTTGGTGAGGGCCTGCTTCCTGGCTTATAGACAGCCACCTTTTTGCTATATCCTTACAAAGTGGGGAAAGAGAGAGAGACAGAGGAACCAAGCCTCTGGAAAGTGAGATCGGGAAAGGAGGACTTTAACTTTTTACTTGTACACATTGTTGTATTTATTTAGATTTCTAAGCAATTCCCCAACATTGAGACACCCTTCCTCTCCTGCATTCCAAACAAGTTTAGAAGTAATACAAAAATAAAACAGATGAGAGGCTAGAATATAACCTTTATTACTTACTGATTGAGACCAGGGTGAAGGAAGTAGCTTAGTGTGAAAGCCAAAACAAGCCTAGCTGTCTAAACTACAGAATCAGGCCATCTCTACAAGCCAAGCCAGTGCTGGGCTGGGGTGGGCTCCCAGCCTCAGGAAGAATGTGGCTCTCAGTAGGCAGGCCCTTCTACAGCTAGAAGGAGGGTGGCAGTAAGCTGAGCTGGCTCACTTACTTACTCCAAATTTACCCATTAGGTAAGTTGCTCTCCTTCTAGAGCAGAGTGAGAAAAGTTGTCTGTTAAGAAGGAGTATAATCTTTGTCCGAGAAAGTAGTAGTGGTGGTGGCTCAATCTACCTTGCAATAAGTTAAAGAGTAAATGGTGAGAAGCCAGAAGCAAGAAAGTAGACAAGTCAGGAAGAACTGAAAGAAAGGAAACAGAGTAGGGAATTTAGGAATGGGTTTTTTTTTTTTTTAAGGACGAAGCCAACAAAATGTCAAACGTGGAAAGTAGAAGACTCAAAATAATTTACAGCAAGAATCTAAGCACAGTGGTGGAATCATGGACACAAGTGAAGTTGGATGCCTCTTACTGAGACATAAATAAAAGGGAAGAAAGAGGAAAAGCCACAGTGATTTGACGCACAGTTGAAGGAAAAAATTGAGTTCCTATCACAGGATCAGCTTTATAAAAAGGTAGATAGATACTAGGGCTACAGCCAGACAACAAAATTAAACTTGCAAACTGCCACAGGACTGGCTATACTAAAGTCATGACAAAACTCAGAAGAACCAAGACCTACCTGTAAATGTTTTATCATACTATGAAACCTTTGAGAAATTATGTGATCTATTATTTACAAGACACTGCTTAGATTACATTGATGTATATATACTCTATATCATTCAACATCATGCATCATAATATTACTGATTCACGTGCTCCTTTGTCCCAGGGAACTCTAGGGAATAAAGGTTTTGATGAATAACAATGGTTTAAGCTTGACCAGCCCCATGCAATTTTTCACTGCAATTCTGGCTACCATTACACTATATTCCCCAGATCACAGCGCAGTATAAAGTAAAATGAAACAGACCAAAGAAACTGGTGGAAAGATTCATAGTCTAAAAGTCTGGCTCCATACTTTTAACTGATAGAGACTAAAATTTCTGCACTGGAAAAAGTTTCTGTTTTCACTGATCTATTTTCATGCCATGGTTTCAGTGGCCACAAAAGTCCTTCTGGTAACAGATTCTTCTGGTAAACAGTTTTCTGTGAATTTAAAAAAAGATGGAAAAGCTTTATATCTTTCAACAGTCCCCAAAGTTATATCCTTCATCAGGTTTTTAAGTTACATTCCTAGTCTCCATGCCTCAGTGTGGTTTAATTTTACAACCAGCTGCCCTCTCTTAACTAGCAGTTTTTGACATCATTCAGGTTTTGTAAAATGTGTGCTACAGCCCTTACTTGGGCTTCTCGGCTGCTACTAAAGTTATACGGCACTGGTTAAGTGTGGAGGCTGGCACCAGAGAGGATCCATAATGGTGATTATCATGCAAATCAGCCTGCTGCAAGTCCAGCTCCTCCGGAGGACTTCCAGAGCTCGGCTTCCCCCAGTCGCTTCATTGTCTCCAGGATAAAGCGAGCCATCTTAGCTGCTAACACTGGACGCAATTGAGATTGGTTCTCCTGACAGAGATTAATGGGCAGCAATGAATCTTTCACTTGGGGTAGAAATATGATTTTATTTAAGAAAATAACCATACATAATTGGGCTGCTGTCATTTTAAATTTTAATGGTGAGAGTAATATGGAGGCTTCTGAAACTTTAAATTACAACTTTCAGAAGCTTCACACTGAATCTTTCAATTATTCTCTGTAAGTACCTTCTCAAAGCATGTGCCACCATGACATTGATATCACAATTCAAATCTAAATTCAAAACTGACTGCAAGACTATATGAGCTATGTGCTGGCGTGCTGGCTGCCTCATTTTATCTTTGAACATCTGACGAGGCGAATCAGGAGGCACTCTCCCAAAGCCCAGCCAGCTGTTTCCCAAATATTCAAATACCCTGGCATGCAGAAGAACCTTTCAGATTTCCCCACATCAAAATTCGTGAAGACCCCCTATTTTTCCCATTAGTCTCTGGCTCACCTACATCCTTCCACACAGGCCCGCCTGACTCACTCAGCTAAGTGGCCGCTCTTGCTCGCTCGTTCGCTCACTCACCTCTCGGGTTCCCCCACTCCAGCAACTGGATCCAGTGTGCTGCAGAACGGCAGCTAGTTCAGACAAAACCATGGGGGAGAGTTTTTCAAGTCTGCATTTCCTTGAAGTGGATCTGAAAGAGGGGCTGAGCTGATATTTGTAGTAGTAGGAAGACAGAGAGCAAAGAGAGTATGTGAATTTTATTTAAAATACATTCATTAGACTGGAGCGAAAATGGAATTGGGAAGACAGTCGCAAGGGAAATGTGAAAAGGCTTCTTCCTCTTACTTTTACTTCGGTGTCTTAACTCCCTTGTTATATACCTATTTTCTTTAATCATTTTAATATTTTTATCTCCACATTAAAACAAGTGGAAATGAATAATTATTTATAGGTTTAGCTTTAGACTGCTTCAATTATTTTAAAGAGTCCCCTACCTCAGTAAAAACAGTGCCAAATTTACAACTGTAAATAACTAAATCCAGCTGCACTAATGAATCCACAGTAAAAGACAACCGTTATTTCACATTTTAAAGGTCCTGAAGCAATTTTCCTCAGCTGGATGACTTAGAATAGAGGCTATGGACAGCATGTGGGAAGCTTAGAAGGAGAAGGGGACTAAGGTGCCACAGACAACAGCCTCTATCCAAACGGCTGGTCAAATTTCCTGGACACCAAAACCCGGGTTTCCAGCTGGGTGAGGGGTTCTCGATTCCTTCCATAAAACTTGAATCTTTACTTGTTCGTTTCCTGTGATGCGTTTACACTTGGACAGAAGGGGCACAGCAGGGATGCTTTCAGGGCACATCTAGAGGGAAGCCAATCTCACAGGAGTCATGGATGCCAGATGTCAAGCCAGTGTGTACTGCTGAGCGTGCTCTGAGGATCCCGCATCGGCACCAAATCATGGTCTGAGGAAACTGCTGTCCTGATCTGGTAGAAATTTATGTCATTTTAAGAATAATCACAGTAATAAAAGAAGCTGCTATTATGAATGTAAAAATTACCTGAGAGCCAGACAGGCCAATGACGTTCCTGTTCTGCCAGTCAAGTATATTCACTCCATCAACCCAAACCATCGTAAGACAAACAATTTACTCCTGGGAGCCACAGGTGGTAAACGTTAGGAGGCCTAAGCGTGGAGTGGCCGTAACAAGGATGCTGACTGACAGTATTTCTTGAAAACAGCCTCAAACATTGTTTTGCACTGAGATCAGGACTATGGTGCCCTAGTGGGCATATATCTAAGTCACTGATCATGGACAGGGAAACAAAATGTTTAAAACCCACATTGATTTTGGAGCCCAAAGCAGTACAATTACATATCCTGTCTGACTTGAATATTTAAGGCTTGTGAAGTGTTTCAAACACAAAACAGTTCTACATAAATCATTTACCCAAACATTTACTGTGCTCCTATTATATGCCAAGTATTATATACTGTGATAAACCAGTTTTGCTTAAAGAATAATCTTCAAACTACTGGATTTCTCTGCAGAATTTAGTACCATGGCTTGTCCCTTCATCTTAAAGTTCCTTCACATATGTAAAAGTTCTCTCCCTCTTAGAGGAGTCTACTTCTTAGCCCGCTCTGTCCCTTCTCACTAATTCCTTTTCCACAGCCCTGTCCTCATCTCCCACTAAATCAAGAAGGAGTGAAGGGTAGTATATCAAAATCGTATGGGGGACATTTTTTAAAACTATACAGGTACTTTCCACCCCCGTTTGAGAATCATTACCTATGTGAATCACTCACTATTTCTATCTGGAGTAAATCATATCCCATAAAAGTTTGGGGATGAAAAAAACAAACAAGAATAAGCTGAAGATCTCTGGACTAAACACTTCCTCTTGATGATATTATCACCTATATGTTGATTTCAAAAATAACATTTTAAGGGAATTCCCTGCAGGTCCAGTGGTTAGAACTCAGCACTTTCACTGCAGTGGCCCGGGTTCAATCCCTGGTGGGGAAACTAAGATCCCACAAGCCACATGGCTCAAAAAAACATTTTACATGTGCAAATGCCTGGTGGGCCTCTGTTTTCAAATGACCTATTAACTCACACTCAGTAAGTGCAACATCAGATCTATTACCTTTATTTTTTTTCTTCTCTTCCCTTTCTTACTAGCATCCACTCAGTGGATACTTCACATCCCCCATTCCCACCCCACATACAACAAATCTGTTTCCAGACACTTCCTCTTCTTCCTCAAGGATACATCTTAGTTTGTCAACCATGTGCCAGACCCCATCTGGGCCTCTGCAGCAGCCTCCTCAGTCCTCCCTACCAGCAGCCTCTCCACTCCAAATTATTCTCCTCATGGTCCTGATTCCTACTGATTATAGCAGGAAATCCTAGAATGCAGTACTCAAAATATACAAGATGATTTTTGATACCAAATAGACCAACTTTTTATATATTTATATTTTTAATAGGTTTAAAAAAGAATTAACACATCGAATTGGGATTTTAAGTTAATATTAAGTTTGCATTTAAAGTAAATTGTTGTATAAAAATTGGACAATTTAAACAAAAATCTAACTCCGAGTATGCAGGCATTTTTAAAAATTTATTTACTTTTGGCTGCTTTGGTTCTTTGTTGCTGTACGTGGCTTTCTCTAGTTGTGGTGAGCGGGGCTACTCTTCATTGCTGTGCGCGAATTTGTCATTGCAGTGGCTTCTCTTGTTGCGGAGCAAGGTCTGTGGGCACGTAGGCTTCAGTAGTTGTGGCACGTGGGCTCAGTAGTTGTGGCTCGTGGGCTCTAGAACACAGGCTCAGTAGTTGTGGTGCACGGGCTTAGTTGCTCCGCAGCATGTGGGATCTTCCCAGACCAGGGCTCGAGCCCGTGTCCCCTGCATTGGCAGGCAGATTCTTAACCACTGTGCCACCAGGGAAGCCCCAGACATTTTTTAAAAGATAAAAGTGGTACATGAGTCAGTGAAGTATTGGGAAGCTTAGTCCTACAAAATAGGTCCAAACTTCTTAACGTGATATTGTAAACGTTACACATCATCTTCAGCTACTTCTTCTTCCTACATTCCTTGCACTTTACTCAGACCTTTTGTGGATTAGCTTAGCTGATACAAAACACCCCAAACCTAATAGGTAAAACATTTTATTTAGTTCATAATTGTGCAACTCAGGTGGGTCATCCTGTCCAGGCTGACAACAGATTTCCCCAGGACTCTCCCTGTGTCCATGGTCAGTGGTGGATTAGCTGGTAACTAAATAATCCAAGATGATCTCACTCACAGGTCTAGTGCTTAGCAGACTATCAGCCAGAGCCTCTGCTCTCCTACAGGTGGCTACTTATCCTCCAGCAGGATAATCTGGGCTCATTCACAATATGATCTCAGGGTTCCAAGTACAGAAGCCCCACTGCACAAGCACTTCTCAAGTCTCTGCTGGTTTCATATTTACTAATGTCCATTGGCCAAAGTCAGTCACATGATCAACCCAAATTCAGTGATGGGGAAACAGACTCAACTTCTTAATGGAAGGATTTTCAGTATCACATTTCCAGGAGTTGGATGCAGGAAAGGGAAGAACTTGTGACCATTTTTACAATCTACCACTCTTACCACATTCCAAACATGCCAGACATATTCACGCATGTGCTCATGCTATTCCCATCACCTGAAATGAATTATCAACTTCCTTCTGTCCTTCTGGCAAATTCTTACTTCTTGTCCTTCAAGGTTCTGCTCAAATACAACATTCCCTGACATCTTCCCTCAAATTAATTATACCTTCGTATGTTTCCATGATCCCTTGTATATGCATCTATTATAGCATTCAGTGAATTGTATTATAGTTACTTACAATGTCTCCCTAACTAAACTGTCTTTGTACCATCAGCATAGTACCTGGCAAAGAATAGGCATTCAATAAATATTCACTAAACTGAATTTAATTGAAAAAAATCAAAACAAAGATTAAAGTCTTCCTCAAATAAGACTACATTTAAAGACTTAAGATGCAACTATACAAAACTGACCTTATGAGTTAGGAGGACTAATTAGATCCACCTCATCTAATTTGAAGGGCACCAGGGCAATGCTCCCAGTCAAAAGCATTTTTCCTGTGGAACTGGCACAAAGCCTGAACTTCCAGCATAGATTATCCTAGGTCCTAAAATGTTTTGCTGTAGTGCAAAGAGCACAGGCTTTGGAGTCTGAAACACTAGGACTCAAAACCTAGCTATTTGTGTGATCTTAACAATTTAATATGTTTCTCTGCACCAGTCTTTTGCAGTAACGTATGCAAAGAACCTAGCACAGTGCTTGCCATACACCTCACACACATCAAACTCCAGAGTCTCCTCTTAGAAAAGCAAATGACCTGGGATGAAGTAACCTCAAGCCTTTATCCTTAACATCTGAGGAGAGTGGGGGAAAAAAGGTAAGAAAAATAGTGTGGAAGTAAAGAAAGGGATAATAGCTTAAAAACTTCACAATTTAACTGAGAGCCAGGCCTGCGGCTAGTAATTACACAGTTGCATCAGTATTCAGGGACCCCATGATGGAGTAAAAGTCCCCCTCGCCTCCAGAGTATACAGTGACTATATCTGGTGATACAGGACTTAGGAATTTCTGCATAATTTTGCTGGGCATCAATATGTAGTCAACATTTATACATATACTCAGGCAAGACTACTGGGGAGAGAGTTAAGGAAAAATAAGAGTTTTAAAAAATGATGTTACGCTAATCTTTTTAATTCCCTCACGTTTTTCCTTCTACATTTAACAGGGGTAGTTGTGGTAAACAAGATTTTTTTCTCCCAAGGAAACAATTTTTAAGTGAAAAAAATGAAAAGCACATTACAAACACACAATTCTAAACTTCAAATTACATCACTTCTAAAGAAAATGTTACCATTGAAATCAATATAAAGTGAGTTTAGACACACTGAAGTCCTGTTTCAAAGTTAAGCCAAATTTACTACATTTTAATAGAATCTTTAAACCTCCAAAATCCAAGTAGGAACTTGTCTCCTGTAAGAAGTCTCTACAGTCGTCCCTCCTGAGGCTGTTCTCACACCTCAATGGCAACTCTGGAACACTTCTGCACTTAATGTGCACTAGATCAATCTACATTTGTTGATATCTAGCCCTATAAATGAATCTCCACTATTTTCCTGCTTTCTTTCACCCCAGCTTCACTGTAAACTTCCTGGTACCCAGGATTTTCCTAATCCACTGCTCCCCACTCCCAGCACCCAGACTGTACTCAATAAATACTAATTTATGGCTGGCAAGAAAATGTATAAGTAGCATTTGCTGATGGTAAATTCACTGGTCCATTCAAGTTCAGATTAAGACCTCTAGAGACCCTAAGAACTGAAAAATTATGGTGTCCCACACACACAAATCAAAATCAAAATAATACTAAAGCAGAAAGCACAAAACTTACACATACGTTCAAATTAAAATAACTTATGGTGGCAAAATTTTAGATAAGCTCATCAAAGGCTGAACTCCTCTCATTCTTTCCCCTGTGAGGTGAGTGTACGAGAGAGAGAGAGAGAGAGAGAGAGAGAGAGAGAGAGAGAGAGAAAGAGAGAAAGAGACAGAGACAGAGAGAGACAGAGAGAGAGACACGGGGGGGAGAGAGAGAGAGACAGAGAGAGAGAGAGAGACACACACACACACACACACACACACACACACACGGTGGGGGGGGGAGAGAGGGAGAGGCGGGGAGGGAGGGAGAGGGAGGGAGAGAAAGTTGTCTCTGATTTCCTGGTGCTTGGTCTGCCATAGAATACTCCAATTCTTGGTCCACTTCATAAAACTATGTCAGAATATTAATTATGAATATATATGGCTTCAGAGCTACAAAAAGGAATCAGATAATTGCCTAAATCCATATGTATATTAGCTGTTCCCTTGCAAGTGTCCAAATTCTACTACAGATATGTAGCAGGACAGCTTAAAATGAATAGAAACAACATAACATATTGTTTTGCCTGCTGTTACAACTGTATTGTAGTTGTATACAGAAAAGGAGGTGTAATAAATGATTCTCAGAAATGACTCAGAAGCACAAGTACCTTGCATTTTATTTCATTAGACTCCAATATTTGATAAAAGCAATAAGCACCAAATTATATTTGAATAAACCTTTCATAAATAATGTTTTCACAGTCATCACAAAGTCTAGAATGCAGAGACAAATTGCAAGCCAAAGTAAAACCACCATAGTTTTCTAAAACTATGCAATTAAAACTAAAGTATTTTCACTTATACTGTGATTCTCATATTCATAGTAATAGATATTGGTTAATATTTCCATTAAATTTGAACATTTTATGCTTATATATAATTGTTTCAGCTAAACTTTTTCCACTTTAATATTTTAAAATGTGAATGTGTTCTGTATGAGTTGAATATTTTATTTCAACATAACAAGTAGACCTTTTCTAATGTTTGGATTCCTAGGAAAACAGCATAGAGAAATCAGAAAATTCTTTTGAGTGATTATAAAGGTACTTTACTTCTGATTATATAGGCGCCTTAAAACAGGAAGTTTTTAAAACCCTATACTGACAGTAAAATGCAACAAGAATGTAAATTTAGGAATGAAATTGAATAATTTAGTAGCTTGTCATGTGATCAGACATGATTGGTCTTCCCTGTGTCCAATTTTTCTTAATTTTATTTATTTATTTATTTTTGCGGTACACGGGCCTCTCACTGCTGTGGCCTCTCCCATCACGGAGCACAGGCTCTGGACGTGCAGGCCCAGCGGCCATGGCCCACGGGCCCAGCCACTCCACGGCATGTGGGATCCTCCCGGACCGGGGCACGAACCCGTGTCCCCTGCATCGGCAGGTGGACTCTCAACCACTGCGCCACCAGGGAAGCCCCTTAATTTTATTTTTTAAACAGCAGGTTCTTGTTAGTTATCTATTTTATACATATTAGTGTATATATGTCAATCCCAATCTCCCAATTCATCCCACCACCACCCCCCCCACTTGCCCCCTTGGTGTCCATAGGTTTGTTCTCTACATCTGTGTCTCTATTTCTGCCTTGCAAACCGGTTCATCTGTACCATTTTTCTAGATTCCACATATATGCATTAATATACAATGCTCGTTTTTCTCTTTCTGACTTACTTCAAGCTCTATGACAGTCTCTAGGTCCACCCACATCTCTACAAATGACCCAATTTCATTCCTTTTTATGGCTGAGTAATATTCCATTGTATATATGTACCATATCTTCTTTATCCATTCATCTGTCAATGGGCATTTAGGTTGTGTCCATGACCTGTCTATTGTAAATAGTGCTGCAGTGAACATTGGGGTGTATGTGTTTTTTTGAATTATGGTTTTCTTGGGGTATATGACACATATTGGGATTGCTGGGTCATATGGTAATTCTATTTTTAGTTACTTAAGGAACCTCTATACTGTTCTCCATAGTGGCTGCATCAATTTACATTCCTACCACAGTACAAGAGGGTTCCCTTTTCTCCACACCCTCTCCAGCATTTGTTGTTTGTAGATTTTCTGATGATGATGCCCATTCTAACTGGTGTGAGGTGATACCTCATTGCAGTTTTGATTTGCATTTCTCTAATAATTAGTGATGTTGAGAAGCTTTTCATGTGCCTCTTGGTCATCTGTATGTCCTCTTTGGAGGTCTATTTAGGTCTATTTAGGTCTTCTGCCCATTTTTTCATTGGGTTATTTGTTTTTTTAATATTGAGCTGCATGAGCTGTTTATATATTTTGGAGATTAATCCTCTGTCCATTGATTCACTTGCAAATATTTTCTCCCATTCTGAGGGTTGTCTTTTCATCTTGTTTATAATTTCCTTTGCTGTGCAAAAGCTTTTAAGTTTAATTAGGTCCCATTTGATTATTTTTGTTTTCATTTCCATTACTCTAAGAGGTGGGTCAAAAAAGATCTTGCTGTGATTTACGTCAAAGAGTGTTCTGCATATGTTTTCCTCTAAGAGATCTATAGTGTCCAGTCTTACATTTAGGTCTTTAATACATTTTGAGTTTATTTTTGTGTATGGTGTTAGGGAGTGTTCTAATTTCATTCTTTTACATGTAGCTGTCCCATTTTCAGAGCACCACTTATTGAAGAGGCTGTCTTTTCTCCATTGTATATCCTTGCCTCCTTTGTCAAAGATTAGTTGACCATGGGTGCAGGGGTTTATCTCTGGGCTCTCTAACCTATTCCACTGATCTATATTTCTGTTTTTGTGCCAGTATCATATTGTCTTGATTACAGTAGCTTTTTAGTATAGTCTGAAGTTGGGAAGTCTGGTTCCTCCAGCTCCACTTTTTTCCCTCAAGATTGCTTTGGCTATTCGGGGTCTTTTGTGTCTCCATACAAATTTTAAGAATTTTTCTTCTAGTTCTGTAAAAAATGCCATTGGTAATTTGATAGGGATTGCACTGAATCTGTAGATTGCTTTGGGTAGTATAGTGATTTTCACAGTATTGATTCTTCCAATCCAAGAACATGGTATATCTCTCCATCTGTTTGTATCATCTTTGATTTCTTTCATCAGTGTCTTACGGTTTTCTGAGTACAGGTCTTTGACCTCCTTAGGTAGGTTTATTCCTAGGTATTTTATTCTTTTTGTTGCAATGGTGAATGGGATTGTTTCCTTAATTTCTCTTTCTGATCTTTCGTTGTTAGTGTATAGGAATTCAAGAGATTTCTGTGCATTAGTTTTGTACCCTGAAACTTTACCAAATTCATTGATTAGCTCTAGTAGTTTTCTGGTGGCATCTTTATGATTCTCTATGTATAGTATCATGTCATCTGCAAACAGTGATAGTTTTACTTCTTATTTTCCAATTTGGATTCCTTTTATTTCTTTTTCTTCTCTGACTGCCATGGCTAGGACTTCCAAAACTATGTTGAATAATAGTGGTGAGAGTGGACATCCTTGTCTTGTTACTGATCTTAGAGGAAATGCTTTCAGTTTTTCACCATTAAGAATGGTGTTTGCTGTGGGTTTGTCGTATTTGGCCCTTATTATGTTGAGTTAGGTTCCCTGTATGCCCACTTTCTGGAGAGGTTTTATCATAAATGGGTGTTGAATTTTGTGAAAAGCTTTCTCTGCATCTACTGAGATGATCATATGGTTTTTATTCTTCAACTTGTTAATATGGTGTATCACATTGATTGATTTGTGTATTTTGAAGAATCCTTGCATCCCTGGAATAAATCTCACTTTATCATGATGTATGATCCTTTTAATGTATTGCTGGATCCTGTTTGCTAGTATTTTGTTGAGGATTTTTGCATCTATATTCATCAGTGATATTGGTCTGCAGATTTTGTTTTTGGTGGTACCTTTGTCTGCTTTTGGTATCAGGGTGATGGTGGCCCCGTAGAATGAGTTTGGGAGTGTTCCTTCCTCTGCAGTTTTTTGAAAGAGTTTAAGAAGGATGGGTGTTAGCTCTTCTCTAAATATTTGATAGAATTCACTTGTGAAGCCATCTGGTCCTGGACTTTCGTTTGTTGGAAGATTATTAATCACAGTTTCAATTTCATTACTTGTGATTGGTCTGTTCGTATTTTCTATTTCTTCCTGGTTCAGTCTTGGAAGGTTATACCTTTCTAAGAATTTGTCCATTTCTTCCAGGTTGTCCATTTTACTGGCATAGAGTTGCTTGTAGTAGCCTCTTAGGATGCTTTGTATTTCTGCATTGTCCATTGTAACTGCTCCTTTTTCATTTCTGATTTTATTAATTTGAGTCCTCGCTCTTTTTCTTGATGAGTCTGGCTAGGTTTATCAATTTTGTTTATCTTCTCAAAGAACCAGCTTTTAGTTTTATTGATCTTTGCTATTGTTTTCTTTGTTTCTATTTCATATATTTCTGTTCTGATCTTTATGATTTCTTTCCTTCTACTAACTTTGGGTTTTTTCTTCTTTCTCTAGTTCCTTTGGGCGTAAGGTTAAATTGTTTCAGATTTTTCTTGTTTCTTGAGGTAGGATTGTATTGCTATAAATTTCCCTCTTTGAACTGCTTTTGCTGCATCCCATATGTTTTGGATCATCATGTTTTCATTGTCATTTGTCTCTCGGTATTTTTTATTTCCTCTTTGATTTCTTCAGTGATCTCTTGGTTATTTCATAACGTATTGTTTAGCCTCCATGTGTTTGTGTTTTTCACGTTATTTTCCCCTGTAATTCATTTCTAATCTCATAGTGTTGTGGTTGGAAAAGATGTTTGATATGATTTCAATTTTCTTAAATTTACTGTGGCTTGATTTGTGACCCAAGATGTGATCTATCCCCGAGAATGTTCTCTGTGTACTTGAGAAGAAAGTGTAATCTGCTGTTTTCAGATGGAATGCCTTATTAATATCAATTAAATCTATCTGGTCTATTGTGTCATTTAAAGCTTGTGTTTCCTTATTTTCTGTCTGGATGATGGGTCCATTGGTGTAAGTGAGGTGTTAAAGTCCCCCACGATTATTGTGTTACTGTCGATTTCCTCTTTTTTAGCTCTTAGCATTTGCCTTATGTATTCAGGTGCTCCTGTGTTGGTGCATATATAATTGTTATATCTCCTTCTTGGATTGATCCCTTGATTATTATGTAGTGTCCTTCCTTGTCTCTTGTAACATTCTTTATTTTAAAGTCTATTTTATCTGATATAAGTATTGCTACTCCAGCTTCCATTTGATTTCCATTAGCATGGAATACATTTTTCCACCCCCTCATTTTCACTCTGTATGTGTCTCTAGGTCTGAAGTGGGTCTCTTCTAGATAGCATATATATGGGTCTTGTTTTTGTATCCATTCAGCCAGTCTGCATCTCTGGGTTGGAGGATTTAATCCATTCACATTTAAGGTAATTATTGATATGTATGTTCCTATTACCATTTTTTAAAATTCTTTTGGGTTTGTTTTTGTAGGTCCTTTTCTTCTCTTGTGGTTTCTACTTAGAGAAGTTCCTTTAACATTTGTTGTAGAGCTGGTTTGGTGGTGCTGAATTCTCTTAGCTTTTGCCTTTGTATGTAAAGCTTTTGATTTCTCCATCAAATCTGAATGAGAGCCTTGATGGATAGAGTATTCCTGGTTGTAGGTTCTTCCCTTTCATCACTTTAAATATATCATGACACTCCCTTCTGGCTTGCAGAGTTTCTGCTGAGAAATCAGCTGTTAACCTTAAGGGAGTTCCCTTGTACGTTATTTGTCGTTTTTCCCTTGTTGCTTTTAATAAATTTTCTTTGTCTTTAATTTTGTCAGTTTGATTACTGTGTGTCTTGGCATGTTTCTCCTTGGGTTTATCCTGCCTGGGACTCTCTGCGCATCCTCGACTTGGGTGGCTATTTCCTTTCCCATGTTAGGGAAGTTTTCGACTATAATCTCCTCAAATATTTTCTTGGGTCCTTTCTCTCTCTCTCTTCTCTTCCTGGACCCCTATAATGCAAATGTTGGGGTGTTTAATGTTGTCCCAGAGGTCTCTTAGGCTGTTTTCGTTTCTTTTCATGCTTTTTTCTTTATTCTGTTCTACAGCAATGATTTCCACCATTCTGTCTTCCAGGTGACTTATCCATTCATCTACCTCAGTTATTCTGCTATTGATTCCTTCTAGTGTATTTTTCATTTCAGTTATTGTATTGTTCATCTCTGTTTGTTTGTTCTTTAATTCTTCTAGGTGTTTGTTCTTTAATTCTTCTAGGTCTTTGTTAAACATTTCTTGCATCTTCTTGATTTTCCTCCATTCTTTTTCCAAGATCCTGGATCATCTTCACTATCATTATTCTGAATTCTTTTTCTGGAAGATTGCCTAGCTCCACTTCATTTAATTGTTTTTCTGGGGTTTTATCTTGTTCCTTCAGCTGGTACATAGTCCTCTGCGTTTTCGTTTTGTCTATCTGTGAATGTGGTTTTCGTTCCACAGGCTGCAGTATTGTAGCTCTTCTTGCTTCTGCTGTTTACACTCTTGTGAATGAGGCTATCTAAGAGGATTGTGCAAGCTTCCTGATGGGAGGGACTGGTGGTGGGTAGAGCCAGGTGTTGCTCTGGTGGGCATAGCTCAGTAAACCTTTAATCTGCTTGTCTGCTGATGGGTGGAGCTGAGTTCCCTCCCTGTTGGTTGTTTGGCCTGAGGCAACACAGCACTGGAGGCTACAGGCTCTTTGGTGGGGCTAATGGCAGACTCTAGGAGGGCTCACGCCAAGGAGTACTTCCCAGAACTTCTGCTGCCAGTGTCCTTGTCCCCAGGGTGAGCCACAGCTACCTCCCGCCTCTGCAGGAGGCCCTCCAACACTACCTCCAGGCAGGTAGGTCTGATTCAGTCTCCTATGTGGTCACTACTCCTTCCCCTGAGTCCTGATGCACACATTACTTTGTGTGTGCCCTCCAAGGGTGGAGTCTTTGTTTTCCCCAGTCCTGTCGAAGTCCTGCAATCAAATCCCACTAGCCTTCAAAGTCTGATTCTCTGGGAATTCCTCCTCCCATTGTCAGACCCCCAGGTTGGCAAGCCTGACATGGGGCTCATAATCTTCACTTCAATGGGTGCACTTCTGTGACATAATTGTTCTTCAGTTTGTGAGTCACCCACCCAGCGGTTATGGGATTTGATTTTATTGTGATTGCGCCCCTCCTACCATCTCCTTGTGGCTTCTCCTTTGTCTTTGGATGTGGGGTATCTTTTTTGGTGAGTTCCAGTGTCTTCCCGTTGATGACTGTTCAGCAGTTAGTTGTGATTCCTGTGTTCTCGCAAGAGGGAGCAAGAGCACATCCTTCTACTCTGCCATCTTGAACAAAGCTGTCTTCCCTGTGTCCAATTTAAAAAAAAAAAAAGAAGGAAAAGAAAAAGATTTCCCTTGATGGCTTTGGTCTAGGAGTGGATGGTGTATTATGTCCATTAAATAGGAAGCCAAGGATTACATGAACAAATAATATCACAGCTCTGTGGAATGACTGATGGTCTTTGCAAAGGCCTACACTGGTTTCATCTTCCTTGAGATTTTATCACTGATTTGGTCTTAGTCTTGTGAAGTCACTAAGGCCAGCAGAGGTAACAAGTGTTTGATATATGATACTTAAGCCACTTTTGTCAGACTGCATTTATTTTAAGCTACACTCATACTTGGTACTCTTATATGTATACACATTCTTGGGCTTTACTTTTTTTCTTGTTTCCACTGAGATATGACAATTATAGTAACACTACCCCCTAAAGCTCTACCAAAATAACATATATCTGTTTCTGTGCAAGGGATGCCTTTTCATTAAATAAATGTGTAGAACAAGCACATTAATATAAGGACTTACCCTTTGTTCATTGCCTTATTTGCACAGCTTACAACATATCCCTTACCTTTTAGCATATATTATCCATTTCAATTCAATCTATTCTTTACAATCTGCAGCAAGCCACAGAAGTTCTCTTTTAGTTGAAAGGAAATTTCAAGGGAGAAGGGGTGTGGAAAAACACACTTAATTTATCCTATTGAAAAGGGACCATTCTAGATGATGTCTGAGCACTTTTGCATTTTCTTACACACTGCAAATCAGCTCAGATATCTTAATCAGTGGCTAGAAACATATCCTTATCAGTAACATATTCATGAAAGATGGTATGTGTATGAGCTGCAAAATGTTTGGCAGAGACCCAGGAATAAAAAAGAAAGAAAGAATATGGTAAAGAGTTGATGGAATAGCTTTGTGTTTCAACCCTATTCATTTGGGGAATTTTCTATCATCTCTGTTTGTTCTGTATGGAAGAATAATAGACCAACGAACAAAATGTCAGATTTCTATTACTTGATTTCATCTATATTTAGATATACTTATTGTACAGTAATCCAGGATGGAAGCATATCTATACACAGTTGTGTATATAAGAACATACATACATTCTCATGTCTCTTTCTAAATATTCCTATTCATGATACTAACTTATACAAAGCTTATAGCTTTTCTGTTTTGACCAGCTAAGGCACTGTCTAAATAGTATTTCACAAAATCAAGAGTAGTTCCTGACAATTAATTTCTGCAGTCAATGGTCTACTCAAACTGGGCAACTCCCCTTGGAACTTAGAAGCCACAACAGCAGACTGTGTGCATGAAAGAGCAAGACAATTCATTAGCCGATTCTGCAGCAACTCAAAGTGGCGGGGGATGTCAGCCCCTGTTCTGGTGCTTCAATACTAATGAGAGTCATTGCATATTCATAACCTCAAATACAGTCAGCTTCTTGTAAAAACTTTTGTCACCCAGGCTTCATGGCAAGAGCAAAGCACTGCACAAGTCGTGTCGTGGCACTTCCGCCAAGTGAGTGCAAGAACAAGACTGACTGTTTGCAACGCAGCCTGATGCGGAACTAAAAGATGCTGCCCCAAGGGTCCTAAAACTCTGCTTAGTTTGACTGCAAAGCCCTACATAATCAAAGAAACAAAAAGGAGGCAGTGGTGGTGAATGCGTTTGTCTATATATACATATACCCACATATACACCATACATAAAAACTACAGAAAAGAATACTTCAAACAAGGAATCTGGCTTACTGAGTGCTCAGAGTAATTATCTGTTAGGAATGTAGCACCAATCACATCAATTCTTACCATGTTGAAAGAAGAATGGTATGCCCCAGTAAACTTGCTCTCAAGTTGCAGAAACACCACGGCATAGCTTAATAGAAATAGATCTCTAAAACTGTCTGAAGTTTCCCGTCATTACCAGTACCAAAGCTTAGTGAACTGAACCTGTCAGCTCCGCCAAATCTAGAGCTACCTGGAATCCAATTCCTTAGGCGGCTTTTTATGTTGTTGTCACTGCCTCCCTTGCTTTATCATCATCATTATTATGATTAGTTTCCAGAACTGAGCTGTTCAGTGTGCTTGCCAGGAAATCCTAAGGGCCTGGCCCTACACCATTTGACCCCGAAATACCTGTCTGTTTGGGGTAGCTACCAACATCCCCTGGAGTCAGAGAAAGGAAATGTACATTTCAGCACCCACTTTGAAAAAGCCTTGAGCGCTTTTTCACTCATAATGATGTCTTCAGTGGGAATGCCAGCACAGTTCCACATTTTTCTGACAGGCATACAGTCTATAAACTACCCATAAAAATTAAATAAAACAGGACAGTGAAAGAAAAGTTTCTAAATTTGATCACACTTGAGTTGTTAAAAGTTATTTCCAGGTGCATAATGTGTATATATATCTGCATAGAATAAAGACAGATCAGGAATATTAGGAGGATGGTGGGGGTAGATGACGGGGTGTTGCGGGGAAAGGGACTCACCAAACGGTCTTACATCTTTAGTCACAGACACACAAGCTTCGAAAATAGAAGGATTTGTGTTTATGATTGATTGAGGTAACTGATTATCCCCAGATATTTTAAGTGTTGAGACATTAAATTGTCAGCTCTATCAGTCTGATTGCAGTAAAACATGAAAACATTGACTTTTGTCTAGTTAGAGAAATTTATTTTTCCCAGAATGACAATCCTTTAAGTAGAAGCCAGGCAGCTTGCCAGCTTTCCATGTCATATACTGAAGTTTGCAAATGCAACGCATATTTTCAAGTGTTTTTCAAGGTTCAGTGAATGGTGCATAGGTCTTTTGCAAATAGTCTTGTAATAAACAGATTCCTGCACTACTCTTCATTCTTTAAACCCGAGAAAAGTATTTACTCATCTAGAAGAAAAAAAAACATTGTAGCTTTGTATTCATGGAAAATATGTTACCAGTGCCCTTCAGTTATTTAAAGTATCTCTGAAAAATAATATAACCCCTCTTTGGACCACCATACTGTGAACAAGTTTGATTAATATGTTTTATAAGCCTGAAATAAATGCTCATCATAACTGCCAGTAAGCTGTCAGCTTTCAAAAGTCTTTGTTCCCAGAATGAGTAATTTGTCTGATCCTCTTTAAGAAACCATATTCCAACCTAAAAGGAAGATGTTACAATCAAGTAAATTCTACTAAAATTTGATTGCCGTTAAACAGCCTTATATTCTAGATTCTAGATCCTTGTGTGTACTATATGTGTCCATACTATTTTACACAATAAAAATACCACATTTTATTTGTTATTATTGCTTGTCAGAACACCTGTGCTTTTCACTGGGCAGAACTATAGTTCCAGTGTTTAAAACCTAGTCCATTAAAATAATCAAAAATGTCAGATGTTATATATAGTCAGTCTTTTAAATAAAATCTGTGACGGGGAAATCATTTAAATGATGATTAAAATGAAAACACCAATCAAAAGACAGATGTGGTCATTAATTCCACTGAAGCACCAACATTTCTATATTCTCCAAGCATTTATCATGATCATTAAAATACAGGATGTTCTAAAGACCAGCAAACCATTGAGCCCTCCATGTCTAAGTTCTACAGACAGCAGTAGATAATACCTGGAGAAAAAAGGGTCCCTGAATAGCCAAACAAAGGTACACCAACAAGAACAACTTCTTCCCAATTCCTTTAGCCAATCATCTTGTGCCTTGGAGTGCTGGATTTGGTTGCCCTTAACATAACTCAGAGGGTAAACTATTATAAATGGTCATTAAATGATCCATCCTCCTATTCCTTTATTCCAACTACCACTGATGTTGCATTGCACAGAACCATTGCATTAGTGGTTCTATGGCAGAACTTTACAAAGCACCCTGTTTATACACTGCCAAGAGTTACAGTTCCTTTTGTCAACATGCTTTCCTCCTCAGCTTACTTCTACCTACTTTCATACCATGCCCATAAAGATTAAAATTACAGATAATTCTCCATTTAACATCCCTTTTTAAATTTATATTTCTCTGAAAATCTAAGAAAAAGTAATTTTTATACCAATTGTGTTTTTTTACTTCTATATCACCTTTGTCCATAAGAAGCCATTTTTCATTTTATTATTTTCCAAATTGGCAAGAAACCACAGGTTCTGTATATACAATCATTTGTATATTGTAAGCATTACTGCCCTTCTTCTTTTTTTTTTTTTTTTTTTTTTTTTTTTTTTGCGGTACTCGGGCCTCTCACTGTTGTGGCTTCTCCCGTTGCGAAGCACAGGCTCCGGACGCGCAGGCTCAGCGGCCATGGTTCATGGGCCCAGCCGCTCCACGGCATGTGGGATCTTCCCGGACCAGGGCACGAACCCGTGTCCCCTGCATCGGCAGGCGGACTCTCAACCACTGCGCCACCAGGGAAGCCCTCCCTTCTTCATTTTGATGTATGCATAATTTAACTTTTAACAAAGTTTATTTTCATTCTTTGTCTGCTCTCTATGCCATAACTACCTCTTATAATTTCAATATACTGTGGCAGTTCTAAAAACAATGTTCTTTCATGTCTTATACACTAATTTTCCCTCTTTTGTCATTTCTCATCTCACAAGGTTTTAGTATTTAGCTCACAAATTAGGTCAAAAGTAGATAGCTTATTTTGTTCCCCTTTGTTGTTGTTTTTTTTCCTTTAAGAAAACTAGAATTCCCTTGCCCCCAAATTAAAATGATCTATCTGCTATTCACATCTTATAACAATTCCATAATTTCAGTAGTTCCACAGTGTTTTCTAGACCTTCAAATTCTGTTCTCCTTGAAGTACTATGTACCACAGAAATTATGTTGTTAACTTTAGTAAACACAGGAAAATAACACCTGGCTCAGGTAGGGTTTCTCTCTGACGTTACGGATGATGTTTCCAAGAAGTACCTAAATGGTACTAACTCAGTATCACTGCTGAAGTGGCCACAAGTATGATACTTTTAACACTGCTCCTTTGACTGCTCTCTTATCTACCCCGCATCATTTTTTTCATCATCTGCCCTCAAATTTACAAAGTTCACTATGACCCTGTCATTTTAATGATAGCAGCCACCCTTACCATGAGTATAAACATAAACTAGAATTTCCACGCTCTGAGCCTTCCTAAGCCTCATTTCAGTTGCACATATAAATCTAAAGAAAATCTAAATTTTATTGCAGCTACCTTAAAAATTTCTTCCTAACTACCTACAGGTAGTCACTCTTAGAATTCCTTGAACCCTTGGGCCAAATACAGAATTTGCTCTATTGCTTAAATTTTTTCCATATGCTCTTTTTTTACGTGCTCATCAGTATTTACCAACAATCTCTGCACGTTAGCAATATTTAAAAGAATAAGTAGTCTCTTCCTAGAGGTAGTGAAATATTAGATATCTCCTTCCATATATAAAAATCATTATTACATGTAAAACTTTCTGCTTTCTCTGTTTTCATAGCTGGAAGGAATGATCATTTTAAGAGCAGTGATTTTCAGAC